>NC_055965.1:38006062-38033562 GCF_018492685.1 Alosa sapidissima
GAGAAAGAGTGTTCCATAGTGTGTGTGTGATTGTGTGTGTGTGTATATGTGCGTGTGTGTGTATGTGTGTGTATATGTCCGTGTGTGTGTGTATATGTGTGTGTGTGAGTGAGTGTGTGTGTAGGAGAGTGAGTGTGTGTGTGTGAGTGAGTGTGTGTGTAGGAGAGTGTGTGAGTGTGTGTGTGTGTGTAGGAGAGTGAGTGTGTGTGTGTGTGTGTGTGACTTGAGTGTGTGCGTGTGTATGTGTGAGTGGTAGTGTTAGAGAAAGAGTGTTCCATAGTGTGTGTGTGTGTAGGAGAGTGTGTGTGTGTGCGTGTGTATGTGTGAGTGGTAGTGTTAGAGAAAGAGTGTTCCATAGTGTGTGTGTGTGTGTGTGTGATTGTGTGTGTGTGTGACTATGTGACTGTGTGTGTGTGTGTGACTGTGTGTGTGAGTGTGTGTGTGTGAGAGTGGTAGTGTCAGAGAAAGAGTGTTCCATAGTGTGTGTGTGTCTAGTGTTCCAGTGTGTGTGTGTGTGTGTGTGTTGGTTGTGTCAGAGAAAGTGTTCCAGTGTGCGTCTATATATTTTTATATGTTATGTTTTGCTGTATGTTCTGAATATGAGATAACTAGTGAATGTGTGTGTGTGTGTACGTGTGTGTGTCTGTGTGTGTGTGTACGTGTGTGTGTGTGTCTGTGCGTGTGCGTGTGTGTGTGCGTGTGCGTGTGTGTGTGCTCTGCAGATCATTGAACGTGCAGGAAGGAGGGCAGAAGACAACAAGCCAATGACGGACAGCTGGGAGGAGCTTAGCCTGGTTAGCTCCTCCCCCAAACTGCTGAAGAAGGGAATTGAGGATGTGGTCATGAAAAAGATCGCTGTGGCAACCCGAAAAGGTATGTCATTGGCACCAGGGTTGTAGTGGAGGCTAAAAGTGCGCACACACACACACACACACACACCTATACCTACATACACAAACACACACGCAAACACTGTTTATGCACCTCCTGAATTTGGGAAATGGCGTTTACAGAGACATAGTCTGCCTGTAAGATTTAAAATTTACAGAGACATACAGAGACATAGCCTGCCTGTAAGATTGAATATTTACAGAGACATGGTCTGCCTGTAAGATTTAATATTTACAGAGACATACAGAGACATAGTCTGCTTGTAAGATTTAATATTTACAGAGACATGGTCTGCCTGTAAGATTTAATATTTACAGAGACATACAGAGACATAGTCTGCCTGTAAGATTTAATATTTACAGAGACATACAGAGACATAGTCTGCCTGTAAGATTAGATTTAATATTTACAGACATAGTCTGCCTGTAAGATTTAATAGATTTAATATTTACAGACATAGTCTGCCTGTAAGATTTACTATTTCTTTATTATATTTCTTATTTATTAGTGTTTATTTATTATCTAGATTTACTCCTTCTGGAGTTAGCAGTGCATTTACATTAATATAGGAATTGAATACTCATTGTGTGGCCTATGAGGGAACAGCCAAATAGTAGCCTATAGTGATGTGGCCAGCTGATTGTGTGGCCTATAGTGATGTGGTCAGCTGCTTGTGTGGCCTATAGTGATGTGGTCAGCTGCTTGTGTGGCCTATAGTGATGTGGCCAGACACATACACCGGTATTCCGTGGTCTGCCTGATCATACACCTACAATGTATAGTTGCCGATTCGAACCCCGACCAGTAGGCACGGCTGAAGTGCCCTTGAGCAAGGCACCTAACCCCTCACTGCTCCCCGAGCACCGCTGTTGTTGCAGGCAGCTCACTGCGCCGGGATTAGTGTGTGCTTCACCTCACTGTGTGTTCACTGTGTGCTGAGTGTGTTTCACTAATTCATGGATTGGGATAAATGCAGAGACCAAATTTTCCTCACGGGATCAAAAGAGTATATACTTATACTCCAGATCAGCATGGTGACTCATACTGTGCTGAGGTCAGTGCTGTGTGTCTGTGGGAGTTTATCAGGTAGCAGCAGAGGAGAGGGGGGCTGACTCCAGATCAGCATGGTGACTCATACTGTGTTGAGGTATACCGTGGTCTGCCTTAACGGTGACCGCATTGTGTTCGCTATACCGGTGACCGCGTTGTGTCCGCCTGATCACACAACTACAATGTATGGTTTGCCCACCTCTTTTTTTGCCACTACACCCCTGATTGGCAATGAACACTATTCCACTGCATGGTATCTGCTCAACTCACCTCACTTGCTTGTTTTGGTTTTTCATTAGCAAAAACTGGTACCTGGTACTGTGTGTCCCAAGTTAATGAGGCCTTGAGTCAAGGTACCTAGAGTAGAGTCACCTAAACCGAGTAAAATAGAGTAGAGTCAAGGTACCTAGAGTAGAGTCACCTAAAGCGAGTAGAACAGAGTAGAGTAGAGTCACCTAAACCGAGTAGAGTAGAGTAGAGTCAAGGTACCTACACCGAGTAGAGTAGAGTAGAGTCAAGGTACCTACACCGAGTAGAGTAGAGTAGAGTAGAGTAGAGTCACCTAAACCGAGTAGAGTAGAGTAGAGTCAAGGTACCTACACCGAGTAGAGTAGAGTAGAGTAGAGTCAAGGTACCTACACCGAGTAGAGTAGAGTAGAGTAGAGTCAAGGTACCTAAACCGAGTAGAGTAGACTAGAGTCAAGGTACCTAAACACAGTAGAGTAGAGTAGAATAGAGTAGAGTCAAGATGCCTAAACTGAGTAGAGTAGAGTGGAGTCAAGATGCCTAAACTGAGTAGAGTAGAGTAGAGTCAAGGTACCTAAACAGAGTAGAGTAGAGTAGAGTAGCGTCAAGGTACCTAAACAGAGTAGAGTAGAGTAGAGTCAAGGTACCTAAACAGTCACTGAGCAGAAAGCTTGTTAGTCGTTGTTTTGCTTTAGTAGTAAATCAGGGGTTTGTCATTGTTTACTTAGATCAGTGGTCCCCAAACTACGGCCCGCCACCTCATTTTGGGTGGCCCCCCAAAACATGTCCGTGGTATATAGCAACCGGCCCGCACGGGAGTACGACATCGTCAAACTATAACCTCCGCAATTTCCCTCATTCATTCTCTATGGCGAGTCTTAACAGTACACATGTAATACTCTTTTTGTCCACTGGTAGTTGGTTTGGCGCTGTTTTGCGTTTGCCATCAAAAACGGAATGAAATGTAGGCCTATCTGCAAACAATGTAAGAGGCCTATGCTGACAGCATCAGTGCTCAAAGTATTCTAAAAGTTTATCAATGAATTGTTAATAACTAACTAACTTATATTCAAGTCATATTACTGGGACTTTCTGGGATAATTATTTTTATTTGTTCAAATGTTCATACAATGTTCACAAGTTCAGGTGAGTGAAAGTTAGAATGGTGGTCATTTCAGACCACTTCAGCACTTCATAAAATTCTCATAGTTTGAGAACTTTAAATTTTCAGAGTTCACACATTTTTAATGAAATATACTTTTGGGACTACCTGCTAATACTTTTGGGAATGCAAAAGTCTTTTTATTAGTATTATTTAATTTGAGTTACATTTTACACTGATATGGCATGATGGCAATATAAACACAGCTAACAATGGTATTAAATTGCAATAGCCTATAGATTAAATGTAATGGAATATTCAACTAAGGTAGACTGCTGTTGTTCACAGCACTAAGCTATTTATGATTACTGATATACTCCGAGTCTCTGGCCCTCTCTTACAGCCAGGCATAGTAAACTGGCCCTCGCAAGAAAAAGTTTGGGGACCACTGACTTAGATTATTAAGGTTATGATCATTTTGGACATTTTCATAAAAATGTAAAAGTATTAACATATCTATGGTTTGGGGATTAATCTTAACAATACATATCTATGGTTTGGGTATTAACCATACATATCTATGGTTTGGGGATTATGATTAACAATATTTATATGGGTTTGGGGATTAGGATTAACAATACATATATGGGCTTGGGGATTAGGATTAACAATACATATATGGGTTTGGGGATTAGGATTAACAATACATATCTATGGGCCCCAGCTGTGGCGCAACTGGCTGGGGCACCTGCACCGTACGCCGGCGACCCAGGTTCTATTCCCGCCCCGTGGTCCTTTCCGGATCCCACCCCTGATCTCTCTCCCATTCGCTTCCTGTCACTCTCCACTGTCCTATCATTAAAGGCATAAAAAGCCCAAAATTATGTAAAAAAAAAAACAATACATATCTATGGGTTTGGGAATTAGGATTAACAATACATATATGGGTTTGGGGATTAACAATACATATCTATGGGTTTGGGGATTAGGATTAACAATACATATATGGGTTTGGGGATTAACAATACATATCTATGGGTTTGGGGATTAGGATTAACAATACATATATGGGTTTGGGGATTAACTCTGCAGTCAGCAGCTCATATCTAGTAACTGCAAAAAACAGTAACCGGTGTGTGTGTGTGTGTGTGTGTGTGTGTGTGTGTGTGTGCATGTGTGTGTAGCGGATCTTTCCCAGCCGCTCCCTGCTGCACCTGCACTGGAGAGACATCTGTCAGAGCGCGTGTGTGTGTCGGCGGAGCGCGCGTGTGTGTCTGCGCCCCGTGTGTGTCTGACCCTGCAGGAGCGTCTGCAGCAGTACTACGCGTCGCGTGTGTGTGTTCCTCCACCCGTCACCATGCAGGCGCAGAGGCGGGCTCTCGAGGTCGCCACGGAGATCCAGGCCTTCCTACGCACCAAACATCCGCACATGCCGCTAGGAGAGCTGCGCCTGGCTGGGTCACTGCTGGACGACCTACAGGTCATCACCGCCGACCACACCTCTCTACTGGTACACCTACAGGTGAGTCAGTGTGTGTGTGTCTGCATGTGTGTGTCTGCGTTTGTTTGTGTGTGCATTTGTGTGTGTTTATACTGGAACAGGTGTGTAAACATGTCACTTAGTCACTGCTCTTCCTGAAGCTTTGTTGTAGTGGGGGGCCTTAAGCACATAAAATGGTCATTTCGCGCAAATTCTTCTAAAAGCGCCAAATTTGGTACAGATGTAGCTCAAGTTATGGACCCTTTCAAGAGAGTTCCATTATCAGCATCATAGTTGGCCCCACAAGACTTCCTTTTTAACATTCCATATGTTATCTTAATGCAGAGGAAGTAGATTGGGGCCCAAATAGAACGTTCAAGCATTGTTTTTGTTTTGATTGTTGAAAGGGTCCATACGACAGCCTACTTGTTGCCCGTGTCGACTGTAACGTTTCAGCATCCAAAGCTACCGGTTAATTGTTGAAAGGGTCCATACTGAAATGATTTAGCCAGAGCCAGCGACCCTCAGGGCCAAGATGGCGGCCAAATCCAATATGGCCGCTACCCGAAAAGGGTTCTATAACTTTTGAACCACATGAGGTACAAATACAAACTTGATGTCTTTTTCAACTTAATTGATCATGGGAAACACATAGGAATGTTTATATTCATGACCCAGTATATCTGGACCACTTAATCCTCCAATTCTCCAATGCAGTGGTATGCTGGGGTAGCCTGATGAGCCAGACCCACATTAAAATGTAAAATTCAAATTCCCTCTGCACACAATAGGACAGCGCTATGAGTCCCATGCGTTTTCCCACCAGCGGAGCATTTTGCCCATGTTCAGGGTGGAAAGTGAAAAAGAAAGATTTGCATAAGACAAGTCAAATTAGTGTTTTAAAAAGAAAAGATCATGGAGAATAAAGAAAAAAATATTAAAAAAATCTTTGTATATTCCCACAAGGTGTTTGGGTGCTCTGAAAATGAGAACCAAAATGATTTTTTAGACTTGTAAAGTCTGCTGTTCAGACCCTGAAGGAATTTATTTTCTGTTCATTGTTTTTTGTGAGAGTGTTTCTACTTATCTCAGTAAGGAAAATAAATCAAGAGCCTATGTTGAGTACAAATATGTCTTCTGAAGGCTTAAACAGAGCCCAGCCAAAAACTCCAATAACATTTGTATCAACTTTGAGGGACAGCTATGACCATGCAGGATTATCCAGACCAAACGTGACGATTTTGCTACATACTATTCCTATTTATGTACCAGCATGCAAAATTTGAGCCTCCTACATGGTTTAGTTCTTGCGCTGTGGGGCCGAACAAAATCGACACCCCCCTCCCCCTGTAAAACTGGCTGTATCTTGGAAAGTATTGATCTTACATAAGAGTAATTTTGCAGTGTGTCTTCTGGGTAACATAGGTACACCTGGTAATTTTTTTAGAATTTTTTGAGATCTAAGTGCGTGGGCCCTGGTTGAATTGACGTGGAATGACCCTGCTGGTCTCTAGACTTTATTCTTGCACTGTTGCACTGTTGAACTTACTCATTTGCACCATCACCATGACACTCACACAGAGCACCTTACCTTACTTTGCACAGAGAATCACAGGCTCAGTCCCTGCCTCAGTCATTGCAAGCGCCTCATACTTAATCACCCCTAAGCACACTATGTGGATACTGTTTTAAACTTGATTTAGATTTAGTGTTATTTAGTGTAATTTGTATTTTACTTTATTCTTTATCTTCTTCTGTCCTTATTGCTTAGTTGTGGTTTTTATATTATTTACTTTTATTACTTTTTCTGCTGTTAGTGAATGTTGTGTGTGTGATGTCTGTATGCTACTGAGACCTTGAATTTCCCCTTGGGGATAAATAAAGTATCTATCTATCTATCTATCTATCTATCTATCTAGTTACACCCCATTGTTTGCGCCAATTTATCTACAAGCACCAAATTTGGCACGGATGCAGCTGACGGCATACTGAAATGATTTAGCCAGGGCGCCCGAGCTAGTGATCTCTGAGACCAAGATGGCAGCCAAATCCGCCACCTAAAAAGGGATTTGGCTGCATATTTTGAACCAGATGAGATACAAATGTATAGTTGATACAGAGGGAAAATAAGTATTTGACTAAAAAGAGGAATATACTATCCTGGAAAATACAGACCCTGATAATCTAGAAAGATTAAGGGCCACGAACAATGTAATGGCCCAACTCGAGGGGTGGCACCAAGCATGCATTTAAAAATGTTTCCAACGGTACAGCGCTGTCGTCATCAATTTAGCTCGCCTCTGGCCCGCCTATATCAGATACGATTTGATTGGTTCCACCTGATGCAAGGGGTAAAAGTAACGTGCATCATTGCTCATTGCCAGAGTTAGCCTGACGAGCCAGACCCACATTAAAATGTAGGGTCTGGGCACTCACCGTTCGCAGTGCTCAGTCCGAGTTGGCTAGTTCAAACGTTTGCCAACTTAATAAAAGCTTAACTCGTGTCACACTGTTCGCCAACAGCAACATCCATCTTATAGCAGGGAATTCAAGCCAAACCGTTGCAACTCTGCCATCAATCATTATGTTAAGCCCACCTAACGACTCTATACACGATTTCATTGGCCTGATTGAGTTTCGATTTCTGGAGCTCACAAGCCAACGGAGAGTTGCTAGACTAGCACATTTGCTGCCGCTAGGGGCACGTTCAGATTTCTAGGCTATGCCAAAGTGTCTCGCAGAGACAATTCCATTGTGCTCTTGCGAGAACTCTGGATTTCCAGGGTAGGAATATATAATCATCTGTTTGAAATTGATCTTAATGCCTTAATTAAAAAAACGAGTAAAAATCCAACCTTTAAGGACACCATTTTCTTAGTGAATGAAAAATGTATAGTAAATAAATAAATGTTCTTCCTTAAATTACAGGGGCACAAGTACAAGTATTTGACCCCTATGTTAAATTCCCATAGAGGCAGGCAGATTTTTTTTATTTTTAAAGGCCACTTATTTCATGGATCCAGGATACTATGCATCCTGATAAAGTTCCCTTGGCCTTTGGAATTAAAATAGCCCCACATCATCACATGCCCTTCACCATACCTAGAGATTGGCATGGTGTGTTTTTCAGTTAGCCTATTAGCTGGTTTGATGCTCATTGATATACTCAATCATAAATGTAAGTATTCCTATGGGTTTCCCATGGTCAAAAAAGGTAAAATAGACATAGACAAGTTTGTATTTGTATCTCATCTGGCTCAAAAGCTAGTAGAATCCCTTTCAAGCGGCGGCCATATTGGATTTGGCCGCCATCTAGGTCGCTTGGACGCCCTGGCTAAATCATTTCAGTATGCCCTCAGCTACATCTGTGTCAATTTGGTGCTTGTAGATGAATTTGCACGAACAATGGGGTGTAAGGCCCCATACTACAGCCAAAACTGCTTTTTTGGACAGCGGCCGTATTAGAATTGGAGGAATAAGGGGTCCAGATGCACCGGGTCATAAATATGAACATTCCAATGTATTCCTTATGATCAATTTAGCTGAAAAAGATATCAAGTTTGTATTTGTAACTCATGTGGTTCAAAAGTTATAGCCGGAACCCTTTTCGGGCAGAGGCCATATTGGATTTGGCCGCTATCTTGGCCCCAAGGGTCGCTGACTCCGGCGCCCTAGCTAAATCATTTCAGTATTGTGCCAAATTTGGCGCTTTTAGATGAATTTGCGCGAAAATGTCCTTAAGGCCCCCCACTATTGCTCTGGATTCAAATGAAGACTTTTTATTGTGCGTGTGTGTGTGTGTGTCTGCGTGTCTGCGTGTGTGTGTCTGCGTTTGTTTGTGTGTGTGTGCATTTGTGTGTGTTTACACTGGAACAGGTGTGTAAACATGTCACTTAGTCACTGCTCTTCCTGAAGCTTTGTTGCTCTGGATTCAAATGAAGACTTTTTATTGTGTGTGTGTGTGTGTGTGCGTGTGTGTATGTATGTATGTGTGTGTATGTGTGTGTGTCCGTGTGTGCGCGTGCGTGCATGTGTGCGTGAGTGTGCGCGTGCGTGTGTATAATGTGTGTGTGTGTGTGCATGCGTGTGTGTGTGTGTGTGTGTGTGTGTGTGTGTGTGTGTGTGTGTGTGTATAATGTGTGTGTGCAGGTGGAGGAGTCCCTGTGGTCAGCTGTCCGAGGAGAGGACACCTTCTTGTCCCACCCCCAGCTCTTCCTGATTCGCCGAGAGAATCTGGAGTACTTCCCTCGGGGGCGGAGCTACTGGGACCACTTCCTGGTGGGCGGGTACCTGTCGGCGCGGCTGGTCGCCGAGCAACTGGCCAAGTCCGTCACCGAGGCGATGAACTGGCCGTCACTGAGTGGCTCTCTGGGGTGCCAGGTCCGGCCCGTCTTGGACGCCCACGGCGACGCGTCAATCAAGCTGGAGGTCCGCCCTAGCGACGAGGAAGAGGAGGAGCCAGAGGAGGAAGAGGAGCGTCTGTTTGTGCGCGTGCTTCCCACACTCTGCATCGGAGACGAGTCCGTCTGCGCCGGGCCCACACACACACACACCCACACACACGGCCTCAACGCGCACACACACACACACACGCACGCGCCCTGTGAGCACGCCTGGTTCTACAGCCTGTACCCTAAAGAGGCGGGGTTGCTGGCCAGTCTGGACCAATCGGACGGCGGCGTGAGGAGGAAGTGCCTGAAGACGCTGAAGGCCGTCTGCCGCACCAACCCCACGCTCCGCCCCTTGTCCGGCCGTCACCTAGGCAACCTGCTGCTGCACCTCAGTGACAAGGCCACCGATTGGTCCGAGGAGGCCTTCAGTGGGCGCTTCCAGGAGGCCATCGAGGAGCTGATTGGCTACCTGGAGATAGGGCGTCTCCCCAGCTACTTCAAACCAGCTGTCAATCTACTGCAGGAGTTCAGCGAGGACGACATAGACGAGATGGGATTCATGCTCTACTGCGCAGTGTCTCAGCCAGAGATACTACTTATCTAACACACACACACACACACATATATATCACACACACACACAAGATGGGATTCATGCTGTACTGCGCAGTGTCTCAGCCAGAGATACTACTGATCTAACACACACACACATATATCACACACACACACAGGAGTTGGGCTTTACTGAGCCATGTTAGAAATATTACTCACCAGAATATTGCATATAGACACTGAGTTTGGGATCTTTCAGAGGTTTTACTTAATAATAAGTAATAATAATAATAATAATAATAATAATAATATATAAAATACTTATCTACAAATATAATCAAATACACACACACACACTCTCACTCATACACGCACACACACACAACATTCTGGAGTGTACTGTTGATGTGAATAGACATGAATAGTGTGTAATGTGTGTGTGTGTGTGTGTGTGTGTGTGTGAGTGAGAGAGAGGGGCTAGAAGTCCATTTGTGGAATGTAACAAATAAACAAGTGAAATAATATGTGTGTGGTGTGTGACTGATAATTACCTAACACACACGCACACACACACTGATTGTGTGTCACTGATGATTACCTAACACACACACACACACACACACAGACAGTAGTATGTCACTTATAATTAGATCAACTCATTACAGAAGATTGAAAACAGAAGTCAACTCTCATGACAGAAGACTGAGTACAGATTACATTACATTGAGACTGAATACAGATTACATTACATTGAGACTGAGTACAGATTACATTACATTGGTCTCTCATGACAGAAGACTGAGTACAGATTACATTACATTGATTTCTCATGACAGAAGACTGAGGGCCAGATATACGTACATTTGCGAACGTAGCGTTATCAGCGCCATGGACAAACCGCAGATTGCGAACGCTGTCAGACCCAAGTTTCCGTCGTATTTATCAAACTAGTGTAAACTGCGCCTTTCTCTGCCTTTCTCTGCCCATAAACGCAATTTACGAACGTCCACAACTGAATGGCAGCGCCTACATACAAGCACAGTTGAATGAAGTTAACTGATGACAACATTAAAAAGAATCCAACGTTTAGCGATCATGAAATAATACCATACATGATAAGATGTAAACAAGCAAGGAGATAATGAAGATCAGTAGTTCTACTCAAACTACTTGTGCACGTAGGCTATGGAAGATTGGTCAAATCTAGCAAGTAGGAAAGTTTAAGTGAATGACGTGAAAGTGAAAGTAAGACATTCGAAAGGCCAACGAAAGTTAAGGTTGCTTTTGGTAGTACAAATACTTTCACAACAAAAACTGGTGCTCTAAATAGCGATTCTGTTGTCTTTGAAAGGTTCTCTTATTGACGCATTGAACTGCAATTTGGATTAACACCTGCTTTTACAAGGCAGAAGTATTTAGGCACAGAATAGACGTGCGCTTTCAGGAGCAGTCTACGCGGAATACATAACTAGGCGCTCTGTAGCTAGGCTAGGTAACTAGGCGGTGTTCTATTCTAATAGTCAATCTTACACTGTTCTATTCTGATACAGGATTCAATCTTACACTGTTCTATTCTGATACAGGATTCAATCTTACACTGTTCTATTCTGATAGTCAATCTTACACTGTTCTATTCTGATACAGGAGTCAATCTTACACTGTTCTATTCTGATAGTCAATCTTACACTGTTCTATTCTGATACAGGAGTCAATCTTACACTGTTCTATTCTGATAGTCAATCTTACACTGTTCTATTCTAATAGTCAATCTTACACTGTTCTATTCATACAAGAGTCAATCTTACACTGTTCTATTCTAATATAGGAGTCAATCTTACACTGTTCTATTCTAATACAGGAGTCAATCTTACATTGTCAATCTTACATTGTTCTATTCTAATACACTCTTACACTGGTGTAAAGGAGTTATATAATTGGTGCGTTCCACTAAAGGATTTCACATATATAATTATATAATTGGTGCGTTCATGTATATAATTATATAATTGGTGCGTTCCACTAAAGCAGTGGTTCCCAAACTTTTAACAGGCATGTACCCCCTGAGACATTATAGATCTTTCGGAGTACCCCCAACACCACCAATTGTTAACAAGTTTTTTTTTTTAATTAATATTTATTTTTTATCAATTTTGTTGAGAATAGTGACTAGAATCATATGATATAAATCTCATCAAAAGTCAACTTATGATACAAATGTGCTGAATATAATTAAGCTATTTTAAACAGATCTGCGCCTAATCTCACACACAATACAACACATATCCAACATCTCATTAAAGCTATTGTTAACTTTTCACATACTGGAGTAGGCCTATTGCTTTTCACATATGATAACATTGTTTTCTTAACTTCTCTGTAAAATAATAATAAAAAGAGAACACATTAACAATAGTTAAACTAAATTGTTTTGTAGTAAACCACACAAAATATGCCTACAGTACCAACTCTCCACTCACGTCACCAGTTTAATCAATGTGAGGGATGTGCCTGGATGTTCTTACATAATGCAGCGATGTTAAGCCGAATTGGCGACAGTTTCAATCTTAGATCTTAGATTTTCCACTAACAGTCTGTACCTATACTTGGTCTTAAGGCAGACCAGGGGCCTATTGCACAAAACTAGGATAAGGGATTAAGCTGGGATATCTTGGTTATCCTGGCTCAATTTATCTGTGATCCAGTTGCACAAAAGCGGGATAGGGGGCAGCAGGATATGTTATGGTATAAGTTACCATGGCGATTTATTCTGTGGAGCTAGCCTGCTCCAGACTAGGCTAAATTCCAGGATCTATTTAATCTCATCCCTTATCTCAGTCAGCAGTCACCACAAACAGACACCAATAGTTATTCCACTGCCCACTAAACATTGTTATCACATATAACTAGACCCACTGTCATTATTTAAACGTTTGTGATCATTAATGAACTTTTACATATCGCCATTCCTAGATAGATAGATAGATAGATAGATACTTTATTGATCCCCAGGGGAAATTCAAGGAAATTCAATTCCTGACCTGTCATGCGACAATGTGACGTCACGGGAGTGCCTAACCATTTTGCGCGTGGTGGTCGCGGCACTAGCTGCAATATTCTCCTAAACAGAGGTGTTGCTGTTTGTTGCTGTTGTGAAAAGGCTATCGCTACCCACTTCACACTGTAGAAGAAGCAATGAAGCCGCTAGTTGCCATGGTGAATCAGTGAATCTGTGGTCGGTGGCGGGGTCTATTTGAGGGAGCCGTGAGCGCGCACTTATCCAGGATAGGTTTCACCTGGCTTGATGAATCCGTGTCTGCTCATCCTGGCTTGGTCTTTGTGCAACCAATTAAGCCTGTACACTCTTGTTTTGGATTCATTGAGCGCAGCTCAGTAACTTATCCCGGATGTCTTAATTCTGCTTTTGTGCAATAGGCCCCAGAGCTGAGAATCCAGTCTCACATAAATACGTTGTCGCAAATGGCATCAACGTCTTAATCGCTCAGTTTGCCAGGTCCGGATACTCTGCCCGCAAACTTATCCAGAAATCTGTCAGTGTCTTCTGACCGAACTCCATTCTGACTGACCCGTTCGTGGATATTTCAGTGAGGCTCTCTCTCTCGAGCATAGGAAGCTGGCATGTGTTGGGTGACGAAAAAGGATTACGAATCCATGTGTCGTGGTCGTCTGTTTCGGGGAAGTATTTGCGTAATTGCGCTGCCAAGTCGCCAAGGTGTTTCCGTATGTCACATCTGACACTGTCGGCAAGCCGTAGTTCGTTTTCACATAGAAAATCCTGCAGTGATGGGAATGCGCCAATGTCGTTGTCTTTGACACAGTCAGACCACAAGTTCAGCTTTTTAATCGTGGCCTCTATCTTGTCTCGCACATTGAATATTGTCACAGAGCGGCCTTGCAGCCCGAGATTGAGCTCATTTAGACGACCAAAGATATCTCCCACATAGGCCAGTCTTGTGAGCCACTCATCGTCATGCAACCTATCTGACAAGCGAAAAGGATTGTCGATGAAAAACAGTTTCAGCTCGTCTTTCAGTTCAAAAAAGCGTGCTAAAACTTTCCCTCCGGACAACCATCGCACTTCAGTGTGGAGCAAAAGTGTCAAATGATCACTGCCCATCTCACTGCATAAGGTGGAAAAAATGCGCGAGTTTAGGGGTCTTGATTTGACAAAGTTAACCATCTTTACTGTATCGTCCAACACCTGTGCCATTCCTTTGGCAGCAAGCGCTTCCCTATGTACGCTACAGTGGACCCAAGTGGCATCTGGAGTGACCACTCCGCTGTGCCTCCCCGTCTGTGCATATACCAACACATTTAGTCCAGGTTATTGCGTGTGATCATATGAAACTGTCTATGAGTCCAAAAATGTCCTGCCCCGTTGTCCTCGTCGGTAAGGGTTTGCAAAAGAGGATGTCCTCATGGATTGACCCTCCATATATGTACCTGACATACACCAACAACTGAGTCAGGCCCGCTACATCTGTTGACTCATCAAGCTGTAATGCATAGAATTCACTGGCATGTATGCAACATAGTAACTGTCTCAAAACGTCTGCTGACATATCACTGATCCATCGGGACACGGTATTGTCTGATGAAGGCATATTCTGGAAAGTATGTTTAGCCTTTTCCCCCAACATTTTCTCAGCCATGTCCATAGCAGCAGGGACAATCACTTCCTCCACAATAGTATGAGGCTTGCCTGCCTTGGCCACTCTGTAACTGACCATGTAAGACGCTTCTACTCCTGCCTTATTTGCAGCATCTGGCGCGATCAGACATTTTTTGGTGTTAGAAAGCAGTCCCAATTGTCGCTCAGAAAACTCCCGTGGCTTATTTTTCAAATGGCAATGTTTTGTTTCTAAATGTCTTTGTAAGAGTGAAGGCTTCAACGAGTTATTAGACAGAACCTGCGCACATATGACACACTGTGGCTGAGGGAAATTCGCATTGCCTGTATGTGAAGCCCAGAGTTATATAATCTTCGTTATATTTTCTTATCTTTGAGTGTGCTTCCCTACCATCGTCTTGTTGTCTCGAGGGAAGAGTCTGTGTCTCCCCGTCTCCATCACTGTCCATGTTGGTTTGGCTAGCATCAGGCCTCTCGTCAGAGTTAGGATTTGCTATGTGACCTGAAAAGCTTGTCCCGACAACAGGTGACTCCTTTGATGTTTCTGTTGTCGTTCTGGGTATGGGCTGAACCCGTTTCAGCCATTTATCCATTGATTGAATTTTTTGTCAATTGATAAATTGATTGATTTTTTGTCAAATAGACGTAACCGTAGTAGATTTCTGACAGTATTTGTTTTTTGCGCGCGACAAATAAAATATATCTGACCTGATATATTGACCTTTTTCGCGTACGCCCTGAAATCAGTCCACGTACCCCTGGGGGTACGCATACCCCAGTTTGACAAACGCTGCATTAAAGGATTTCACATATATATCTAGTAAATGCAATTCCAGGGAATTACCATTGCATGTAAATGCAAAAAAGCTGCTGTTTATAACATTATATTACTTACAGTATGATTATTCAGATTACAGTCTTACAGTATTCTTGAAAACCACTTACTTGGTTAGATGTTAGCTTAGAGTATATGACAGTCAGTACAAATAAATGGTCAATTCAATATTGATCAACATTCTTTGTTTTAATACAGCAGAATGATACTCAGACACTACAGACACTATACACTAATGAACACTTACCAATGTAAGCTTGAAGTAAAAATCACAGTTGTGTGTATAATATATATATATATATATATATATATATATATATATATATATATATATATATATAACTTGATAATGCCAATCATATTTTCCTAAGACAGATCTATTTATCAGTGGTAACTCTGAACTGGCAGCAACAGCTAGAGGCCTCAGTTAATGGTATTAGGTCAAATTTGATGGTGATATATACACTGAAGAATAAAAGAGTCAGCCCTTCAGATGATCAGTTTTAGACATAACTTAGGTTAGAATCTTATTTTTCACACAGCACAGCTCAGGTCTAAAAAGAGAGGTCTAACAGCACAGCTATGTTTCACAGATGTTACAGCACAGGAATGATTCAAAGGTATGAATGGTTGACAATATGATTCACAGGTATACATGTTCCATATAGTTAGTGAGTATAGTCCTCACACAACAATATAGTTCTCAGAATGTCTCAGTGTAGATCTCAGATAAGTCTCAGTATGGTTAAATGGTATGTGCACAGATATGGTTACATGTTTGTAAGAATGTATGTTAGTATGTTGCTAGCAACATTGTCAGAGATGTATGGTTGACAGGTGTGCACAGACAGGCACACACGTAATGTCATACATGGTCATCACCACTGGTCTGGTCTGGAACCTAAAAGACAAAAGCAAACAAGTTTAACAGTTATGCCAAAACAATACAAGGAATGTCTGCAATTGTCCTAACAGTAGCCTATCCATGGCTTTCATAAGGTCCCTTTCCACAGGAGTATAATCAAGCACCAAATGCATTCATAATCTAGGTGCTTGATTGTATACACCTGTGGAAAGGGACCTGATGAAACCCATCAATAGACGAACTATGATAGTGTTTACTTAGGCTATGTAAGAATCAGGAGCATAGAATGAAAACGTAGCCATGGCCTATTTGATACACAAACAAGCGGTAAACAACGTTACAAATTTGGTAAAAATAAAAACAGGAGCATATTTGTTAGCTTTAACTAAAATGTGAACGGTGGAAGCTATAACATTATGACCATCAATGAGTCACGTTATTCATGCCCTTCATGACACCCATGATGGGTTTCATCAGGTTCCTTCACACAGTATAATCAAGCACCAGTCTGCATTCATAATCTATTCTAGGTGCTTGATTGATACACCCGTGTTTAGTGACCTGATGTCGAATAAAATCAGAGCCATAGTATCTGTAGGCCTACTTACTTCTCTGGTTTACGTTAACGTTCTAGTTAAAACGCTGCTGGTTAGTAGGCCTAATGAACAAATGTAACGTTAACGTTAGTGCATTAGGCCTACGTTTGATTGTTGTTATCTATCGAAACCTACAGCTAACCGGTCACTGTAACGTTGACGACATATTAACGTTGATTAACAGTGGGTTTCCTTACATAATCAACGTAGCAAGGTGCTAACGTCCCCTATTTTACTAATGTTAAAACGTTAACGTTACCTAACGTTATAACGTTATTGTAGTTTATATGTTTCATACATTCATACATATATAACGCGAACGTTACATAATGTTTGACGACATAAATGACTCAAATACCAAAAACCGGAACACTTACCTTGTCTGTAATTAGAGAAATGTGCCTCTGAATGAGAGTTTCATGAGCAAATAAAGTGACCACGGCACAGCAGCCGAAGACGTTCAGCAGATTCACAGCTCCAGGTAGCTCTGCTACTGTTGATTGCTTTCAGGTGGAGGTCACGTCATAATGCTAAAAGTTGCCGCCACGGCGGACAATGTTAACTCTATGAGAATTTCTTGCTCTTTTATCATAAATATCTAAAAAAGTATAAAGCATATAGCAAAACATAGAACAAATCTCCGTTACAAGACCTTTGTAGGAGTGGTTGAATGACGTTGAACGGTTCAGTGGTTTTAGAGCCTTTGAACGTCAAATTTGGTCGGAAGAAGAAGAAGAATAATAATATTAAGAAGAACAGCGATAATAGTCCATTGCATGTAAATGCAATTATATATTTGGTACGTTCCACTAAAGGATTTCACATATATAATTATATAATTGGTGCGTTCACGTATATAATTATATAATTGGTGCGTTCCACTAAAGGATTTCACGTATATAATTATATTATTGGTGCGTTCCTCTAAAGGATTTCACGTATATAATTATGTTTCCAAACATTTTAATAAATGATTACACCTTTTTGCCACAAATTTTGACTTTGTGCTTGCAAACTACATCATACGTGTGCATTACAGTGTTTGCATACAAATAATATTGAGACATGTCTCTCTCCATACACGCACACACACACACATTGACACATTAGAGTGTGTGTGAGAATGTGGCCTTGTGCCATTTGAGCTTCAACTGCTTGCACAACCTGACCGTCTCAACGTCACAAATCTTAAAATAGGCTGCGCGTGCATGTGTGTGTGTAAGTGGTCAGGCAGTGTGTACGTGTTATGGAATGCAGGCACAGACTGTCCTGCCCTGGGAATGAAGAGAGATCAGTCTGATGAGAGAGGACCCCAGCGAGTGGTCTGTTTACATATGACAGGGTTAGCATAGCAGCTAGTCTTTAGTTATAGCCTATAGTTAGCATGTTGGCTGTTCTCTTTTTTTTATTTATTTCTGATTGTTGATCGTGTCGCGTGTGTGTGTGTGAGAGAGAGAGTTTGAGACTGTGTGTGTGTGTGTGAGAGAGAGAGAGAGTTTGAGACTGTGTGTGTGTGTGTGTGTATGTGAGAGTGTGTGTGTTGGACCATGATTGGCTCCTCAGACATCTTGGCTCTGGCTCGTGGTCATGAGCAGTCGGACTCTAGGACCCAGCAGAGTAGCACGCTGCCCGATCACCTCTCCCTCCCACCCCTGCCCCGCCCTTGGCATCCTGGCCCCTCCCACAATGACTCTGTGCTACTTTGTGAGTTCAGACATGGCGCAAGTCCAGACGTGGATCGGCCCAGGATCGGAACTGCAAGTCCAGACGTGGATCGGCCGGAGATCCGGATCGGAAGTGAGGTTGGGATGGGAACTGGGGGGATCCGGATCGGAAGCGAGGTTGGCATGGAAACGGGACTGGAGCCGCGACTGCTCTTCATCACCCCAAAGCTCCGCCCAGATCTGGACTTGGTGCTCCGCCTCCTGAAAGATGGTTACCAGGCAACAAGGGGTGAAGGCTGGGACCAGAGTGACTCGTGGATGTTGCTAGGCGACGCGTGGTCGGGCGTGTTTGTGTACGCGCACTACGTGACGCTGGTGAATCCGCGGGCCCGCGGGAGGGTGTGGCCTTTTGCCATGGCTCTGGTGTCACATGACTCTGTGAAGCTGGTGAAGGAGATACAGGAGCTCAACAAGGCCTTCAGCCAGCTCTCACACACACTCAAGACTAAACACACACCCACACACCCACACACACCCTTCAGCCAGCTCTCACACACACTCAAGACTAAACACACACCCACACACCCACACACACCCTTCAGCCAGCTCTCACACACACTCAAGACTCAACACACACACCCACTCCATCACACAGACAGAGTGGTAGAAAACACACATAGAGCGTTGCACACAGAGATCGAGACTACAGGCATAAACGACACACACACACACCTACACACCCAGTCACACACACACATAGACAACAACCAGAGAGGAGGAGAAGAGGAGAGAGAGAGAGGGGGAGAGAGATGGAGAGAGAGAGGAGAGAGAGGGGTAGAGAGATGGAAAGAGAGAGAAGGAGAGAGAGAGGTAGAGAGATGGAGAGAGGAGAGAACGAGAGGGGAAGAGGAAGAGAGGTGGAGAGAGGAAGAAAGAGAGAGAGGGGAGGAGGAGGAGGTAGAGAAAAGGAGAGAGGCAGAGGAGAGAAAGAGGAAAGAAGACATGGACAGAAAGAAAGAAAAGAGGCAGACAGAAGAAGAGATGGAGATAAGAGAAGATGAGGAGGAGAGGAGAGAAGAAGAGATGGAGAGAAGAGAAGATGTGGAGGAGAGGAGAGAAGATGTGGAGATAAGAGAAGATGTGGAGGAGAGGAGAGAAGATGTGGAGGAGAGGAGAGAAGATGTGGAGATAAGAGAAGATGTGGAGGAGAGGAGAGAAGAGATGGATAAGAGAGAAGATGTGGAGGAGAGGAATAGTCCAACTCTACCAGAAGGGGCGGAGTCTGCAGGATTGGGGGCGGGGCCAGTGTCCATGTCGGAGCTCTGTGATTGGCTCCTCTCCCAGCAGACCCTGGACTCGCTCTGTGCCATCCAGCTGCGTTTCCGGGATGACGCCAGCCTCCTGGCCCACCAGCGAGAGTGCGCCAGTCTCTTGCCCCGCCTCTCCACCACCAACTTCCTGTTTGAGGACCTGCCCCCTCGGCAGCAGCACACGTCTCCCAGCAACCCTCTCCATGATGACGATGTCGCCGACGTCTCCTGTGTGGAGGCAGTGCCAATCAAGCTGGAGGTGAGCCAATCACACGGCTCTCCCAGTGTCCATGTGACCACCCTGCCCACACAGGATGAGGAGGATGGCGTCTCCATGGAGACAGGCAGCAACAGCAGCGGCGACAGCATCGAGGTTCTGGCCACGGAGCGCTCCCTTAGAGACGACCCCGTCGCCATGGAGCGCTCCCTTAGAGATGACCCCATCGCCATGGAGACCAGCTGGGTCCCCGCTGTCCAGCAGCCCGTTGCCTTGGCGACCAGGTGGGGAGCGCAGCGCACGGACAGCCAGGACAGCAGCATCGAGGTGCTGAGCAGAGATCACAGCTTCCTGTGGGAGGACTTCAGGCCCGCTGACGGCCTGCCGCACGGCCTCATGGGAACTGTAGTCCAGGAGGAGGAGGAAGAGGAGGAGGATTGGCAAGGGGACGTGAGAACTGTAGTCCAGGAAGAAGAGGACTTAGCAGGGAATGTGGGCTCTTTCCAGGACAATGCAGAGCAGCAGAGGTTCATGGGTACTGTAGTCCAACACAATGCAGAGCAGCATGGGTTCATGGGTACTGTAGTCCAAGATAATGCAGAGCAGCAGAGGTTCATGGGTACTGTAGTCCAACACAATGCAGAGCAGCAGAGGTTCATGGGTACTGTAGTCCAACACAATGCAGAGAAGCAGAGGTTCATGGGTACTGTAGTCCAAGATAATGAAGAGCAGCAGAGGTTCATTGGTACTGTAGTCCGAGAGTGTCGGTTTTCACTGTGCACACCAACAAAGCCGGATCTACATCTCCATGATGACATATCCCAGGAGGCGTGTCCGCTACATCTCCATGACGACATGTCCCAGGAGGTGTGTCCGCTAGCCAGACTCCTCCCACTCTGCCCTATTGGTCAAAAGGACAGAGACTGCGCCCTGCCCAGCTGTGCTTCCTGGCGTTGTGGGTGGAACAAGGGCAACGCTGCACTGGGATTGGTGCGGAGCTGGGGGCACGCCCACCACGCCGTGTTCAGCCTTCTGATTGGCCGACCACTGGTGGTGCTGGGAAGTGACGAGGAGAAGGTGCGGGGGCTCGTGCTCGCACTCGAGCTCTTCCTGCCCAACACACACACACGTGCACACACACACACCAACACACACACACACAGAGTGCTGCCCTGGTGTTCCAGACCCATACAGATCACCGACCTCCTGGAGTTTGGCATCATAGGACTCAACAGGTAACACACACACACACACCCGCACATGCACAGACAAACACATGCACACACACAACACACACAGGTCCACCGACACCCCCCCAACCTGATACATTCACTAAATCAGGAGGTGAAACCCCACACACACTAAATCAGGATGTAAAACCCCACACACACTAAATCAGAAACCCCACACACACTAAATCAGGAGGTGAAACCCCACACACACTAAATCAGGAGGTGAAACCCCACACACACTAAATCAGAAACCCCACACACACTAAATCAGGAGGTGAAACCCCACACACACTAAATCAGGAGGTGAAACCCCACACACACTAAATCAGAAACCCCACACACACTAAATCAGGAGGTGAAACCCCACACACACTAAATCAGGAGGTGAAACACCACACACACTAAATCAGGAGCTGAAACCCCACACACACTAAATCAGAAACCCCACACACACTAAATCAGGAGCTGAAACCCCACACACACTAAATCAGAAACCCCACACACACTAAATCAGGAGGTGAAACCCCACACACACTAAATCAGGAGGTGAAACCCCACACACACTAAATCAGAAACCCCACACACACTAAATCAGGAGGTGAAACCCCACACACACTAAATCAGGAGGTGAAACACCACACACACTAAATCAGGAGCTGAAACCCCACACACACTAAATCAGAAACCCCACACACACTAAATCAGGAGGTGAAACCCCACACACACTAAATCAGGAGCTGAAACCCCACACACACTAAATCAGAAACCCCACACACACTAAATCAGGATGTAAAACCCCACTGAAACCCCACACACACTAAATCAGGAGGTGAAACACCACACACACTAAATCAGGAGGTGAAACCCCACACACACTAAATCAGGATGTAAAACCCCACACACACTAAATCAGAAACCGCACACACACTAAATCAGGAGCTGAAACCTCACACACTAAATCAGGATGTAAAACCCCACACACACTAAATCAGGAGCTGAAACCTCACACACTAAATCAGGATGTAAAACACCCCACACACTAAATCAGGAGGTGAAACCCCACACACACTAAATCAGGATGTAAAACACCCCACACACTAAATCAGGAGGTGAAACACAAAAGCATTACAATATGGCTGCCGATAAGTGCGATAAGTGCCCAAAAAGCGTTACAATATGGCTGCCGATAAGTGCGATAAGTGCCCAAAAAGCGTTACAATATGGCTGCCGAGTGGAGGAACTGATCCGGGCCCTGTGTGTGTGTGTTCTTGTTCCAGAAGGTCCTGCCAGTCCTCTCCCAGCATGCCGTTGTGCCTGCAACGCTACGCTCGTTACCTCAGCATTCTGGACGCCGATCACATGACCCTCCGATGCCCCGCCTACCACGGCGCTGTGATTGGTCCGCTGACCAAGCCCCAATCACAGCTCAGAGAAGGCGGGACTTACGCTCTGCTGGTGCAGAGCGCTCTAACGCGATTGGCTGCTCGAGCGTTCCATCACGTGTTCACAGGCCATGAGGCGGAGCCGTCTCCCAGGGCTACGGATGACGTCAGGATCCTGGAGTTCCTGTGTGACATCATCAAGCTGCGCCTCACACACCACACCCCCTCCAGTGTTCTCCGATTCAGCTACCAGCCGTGCACACTTTTCAGATAAACACACACACACACACACACTATTCAGATAAACACACACACACACACACACACTATTTAAATAAACACACACACACTTTTCAGATAAACACACACAAACACTATTCAGATAAACACACACACTTTTCAGATAAACACACACTATTCAGATAAACACACACACACACACACACACACACACACACACTATTCAGCTACCAGCCGTGGACATTTCAGATAAAAACAAACTGTTGTAAACACAACACAACAGAAACAAACTGTTGTATTCTGCAACTAAATAACTTTGAAACACACAGGAATTGAGACACTACAGTATGAAAAATAAAGAGTTTATTAAAGAATTGAGACCTGTGTGAAAATAAAAACTTTATTAAAGAATTGAGACCTGTGTGAAAATAAACACTGTATTAAAATAAAGACTTTATTAAAGAATTGAGACCTGCATAAAAATAAAGACTTTATTAAAGAATTAAGACCAGTGTGAAAATAAAGACTATTAAAGAATTGAGACCTGCATAAAAATAAAGACTTTATTAAAGAATTAAGACCTGTGTGAAAATAAAGACTGTATTAAAGAATTGAGACCTATACGAAAATAAATACTTTATTAAAGAATTGAGACCTGTATAAAAAAGACTGTATTAAAGAACTAGAAATGCAATTCCAAGGAATTACCAGTGCATGAAAATACTAAAGTTGTGATGTAAAATGTATAGTTAAAACAGATAATACAGAGATGGTTACTACGGTGATGCTAGGATAGACATGGTGGTTGCATAGCTTAATAAAAGTTGATAGTTTAAAAGTAGACTGTTTAAAAGCTGAATGTAGATAGTTTAAAAGTTGTTGATAGACAGTAGATAGTTTAAAAGTTGTTGATAGACAGCTAGTTTAATAGATAGTTTAAAAGTAGACCGTTTAAAAGTTGAAGGTAAATAGTTTAAAAGTTGTTGACAGACTGGAAGTTTAATGAATGTTGATATTCAAATAGTTTAATGGCTGTGTATAGGTAGATATTTGACGATAACTGAAAGTTGGAATGGCTCTAATGTTTGCTAGCAGTTATGCTAAGATTTTTAACTATGCTAACCATGTTACTTAGCTAATGTTTTATAGCAGTGTTAGCAATGCTAACATGCTAACCATGTTACTTAGCTAACTTAACTAACGTTTTCTAGTAGTTTTGCTAAACATGCTAACTATGTTAGCAATATTACTTAGCTAACTTAACTAATGTTTTCTAGCAGTTTTGTTAAACATACTATAACTATGCTAGCAATGCTAACATGCTAACTATGTTAACCATGTGACTTAGCTAACCTAGATTATCATTTTTAGTAGTTATGTTAACTATGCTAACTAGAATGCTAACAATGTTAACATCCTAACTATGCTAATTTATTAAAGAATTAAGACCAGTGTGAAAATAAAGACTATTAAACCCGCTTCCCGCTACTACCACGAGTACCGGGAAGCGGGCGCTATGGTGTTTACCGAGACCTGGTTGCATTCGGATATCGCTGACTCCCTGGTGGAAGTGGACGGATTCTCACTTTTCCGGGCGGACAGAACATCAGCCTCAGGGAAAAGCAGAGGCGGAGGTATTGGGGTCTATGTGAACGATAAATGGTGTCGACAGGTTACGGTGAGAGCAACGGTATGTACTCCTGACACTGAACTCCTCTGCCTATCCTTGAGGCCCTGGTACTTACCGAGGGAGTTTGGGAATATTATCCTATGTGCGGCCTACATCCCCCCCCAGCGCGAACGCAGCAAGGGCTGCGCGTCTTACAGCTGACTGTATACACGATCAGCTGCAACGTACACCGGGTGCGCCGGTCTTCATTCTGGGTGATTTTAATCACTGTAAATTGGAACCATTATTACCGGGCTATGAACAATATGTGAAATGTGCTACACGCGATAAGAGCATACTAGATAAATGCTATGGTAATGTGAAAAATGCCTACACTGCCACTCTGAAGCCTCCCATAGCCAACTCGGACCACAATACTGTTCATTTACTGTCTTCTTACAAAACTGTTTTAAAAAACTCCAAGCCAAAGACAAAACGAGTGTCTGTGTGGTCTAACGACAGTATTGAGACTCTAAAAGGCTGTTTTCTCAGTACAGACTGGAGCATATTTCACAGCCAGGACCTTGACTTTGCAACAGAGGCAATAACAGATTATATTAATTTCTGTACTGAAAATGTTGTCACCAAAAAGGATGTTGTCATATACCCGAATAACAAACCTTACATTACTAGGCAAATTAAAGACTGTATCAACAGAAAGAAAATTGCTTTTAAAACTCATGATAAGGCTGCACTTAGACTAGCACAGAAAGAACTTAACCAGCAACTGCATGTGGCCAGGAGTAAACAGAAAGAACTTTTAGAACTTAATTTTAATACTTCAGAAACTAAGAGAGTCTGGGATTCCATGAAGGCTATTACAAACATGAACCCTTCTAAAAAGCACTTTATATCACTTGATGACTCCAAAGTGGCCAATGACTTAAATCATTTTTATTTAAGATTTGAGACACAGGACTTCTCTGAGAAGTGTAACAAGGAGCTGGACTCCCTACCTCCCATTGATAGTGTGACGCATAGATTGTGGATTGATCCACAACACATCGAACGCCTATTTCGGCACATTCCGTTAAAAAAGGCTGCAGGGCCAGATGGGATCTCACCATTTTTGTTAAAAACATTTGCACAGGAGCTAACTGCAGCTTGGTGTCCTGTTTTCCAACAGTCTATAGACACTCACACAGTCCCTGCCCTGTGGAAACGCTCCATGATCATCCCGGTGCCCAAGAAGGCAAATCCCACTGAAAACAATGACTTTAGGCCCATAGCATTAACATCAGTTGTGATGAAATGCTTTGAGAAGTACATAGTTAGCAGGCTGAAAATAGACGTATATGGTAAATTAGATCCACTTCAATTCGCTTACAAACGCGGGCGATGTACTGATGATGCTACTTCCTCCATCATGCATCTTGTCTTAAAACACCTTGAAGACAAGTCATCCTATGCCCGATTACTTTTTATTGATTTCAGTTCCGCTTTCAATACTCTCCAGCCCTACTGTACCTATTAATCCAGAAATTGAAAGTGTTGGACGTTAATCCATCACTTATACGGTGGTTTCATTCTTTCCTGACTAGCAGGACACAGCAGGTCAGGGTCAACTCCAGTCTATCCCAAATTAAAGTTATTAGTACTGGGGCACCACAAGGATGTGTGAGTTCACCAGTCCTTTTTACTCTGTACACTAATGAGTGCTCATCTAAGCACCCTGGGAACTACATCTTTAAATACTCAGACGACTCAACAATTCTATGCTTACTTCAACAAAATGATGACCTGGACATCTATCATTCAGAAGTAAGGCAGTTTGTTGATTGGTGTGACTCCAACCACCTTATTCTAAATGTTAAAAAGACTGAGGAAATCATTTTTGACCCAAAGTCAGTCGGTAATCACAACCCAGTAACTATACACCAGCAACCAATCAAACAGGTACAATCATACAAATATCTTGGTGTTTATATAGATAGCTCCCTAACATGGAACACTCACGTTGACTTGTTATGTTCCCGCCTGCATCAAAGAGTCCACTTCCTGCGGCGGTTGCGTTTGTATGGAGTTGACCAAAAAATTATGATATTGTTCTATCAGGCAGTTTTGGAAAGCATTATTAGATATGGCATAACCACTTGGTTTGGGAACCTTTCTGTTGCATTAAAATTAAAGCTGAACTATCTAGTCCACACAGCCATGAAAGTCATTGGTCTGAAGCGGTATAACAACCCTCAGTCTATTTTTGATCAATGTGTGTTAAAGCAAGCAGACAGAATTCTTTCTGATCCCTCTCATGTCCTGCATGCACAATATGAGTTGCTGCCATCAGGCAGGCGTTTCAGAGTCCCCCACTGCAGACTGAATAGATTCAGAAACTCCTTTATCCCCATATCAATAACACTCCTTAACAAACACCGCAAATAAGCGCCCTCAGTCATCAGGTTCAGCAAGAGGTTTTATTTGTTTTTATTACTTTATTTACTTAATTATACTGTCTGTTATTAGCCTTTTATGTCTATGTCTGTGTGTCTGTATTGGGTCAGAACTTCTGAGAAGTCCAAGATAAATTTCTCCAAGGGGATAATAAAGTATATATCTATCTATCTATCTAATTATGTGACTTAGCTAACCTAACTAATCATTTTTAATAGTTATGCTAACTATGCTAACAAGCATGTTAACAATGCTAACATGCCAACTATGTGACTTAGCTAACCTAGCTAATAATTTTTAGCAGTTATGCTAATTAGCATGCTAACTATGCTAACCATGTTACTTAGCTAACTTAGCATTTTTAGCAAAACTGCTAAAAATGATTAGCTAACTAGCATGCTAACATAAAAAGTTCAGTAGTTTAAAGGGTTAAATTGTTTAATAGTGAAATATTGTAGTGAGGACTTTTATTTTGAAACAGTTTTTGGCAGAGGAAGCAGTTGAACAGGATGTGTAGTCTTAATACGGCCAGTTTGTATGCTTAAAGACTGGCAGTTGATCCAGGTGGCCTGAACACCTGCCATAGGATTCTAGTTGCTTAACGGCCGTATTATGATGTCACAATCGGCAATGTTAAGTCTATGGGGATTTTAAAAAAGTTTTTCTTTAATAGTTTAAAAAGTATAAAAGTTTCAAAGTTGAAAAGACATAGCAACCCGATCTGTTTGAAGACCTACGT
>NC_055965.1:38043562-38051062 GCF_018492685.1 Alosa sapidissima
GACTTTCTCAGTCTGTCAGTTGTGCAAGGCAGTGAGCGAAGTCTCCAGCTGATCAGGCTCTTCTGCTTAACAATAGTGCTGTGGAGTGGGTGACACTCATTGTCCAAGATGTTGATCAGTTTGTTCAGGGTCCTTTTGTCAGATAGTGAAGTGATGCACTCCAGTTCAGCTCCAACTACAGAGCCAGCTTTCCTTACCAGCCTGTCAATTCGCCCAGCATCCTTCTTCCTTGTGCTTCCTCCCCAACATACTACTGCATAGAAGAGGACGCTAGCAACAACAGACTGGTAGAACATCCTGAGGAGCTTACTGCACACATTGAAGGACCGCAGCCTCCTCAGGAAGTACAGCCTGCTCTGCCCTTTCTTGTAGAGTGCGTCAGTGTTGGCTGACCAGTCCAGTTTATTGTCCAGGTGGAGACCCAGATACTTGTAGGTGCTAACCACCTCCACATTGACCCCATCAATGTGGACTGGTAGCAGAGTGGGCTTAGACCTGCGGAAATCCACCACCATCTCCTTGGTCTTTGAAGTGTTAAGTTGAAGATGATTGAGTTTGCACCATTGCACAAAGTCCTCCACCAGGCTCCTGTACTCCTCCTCCTGCCCGTTCCTGATACACCCCACAATTGCAGTATCATCAGAAAACTTCTGCATGTGGCATGACTCGGTGTTGTAGCAGAAGTCAGATGTGTACAGGGTGAACAGGACTGGAGAGAGCACAGTTCCCTGTGGTGCTCCGGTGCTGCAGATCACAGTGTCAGAGAGACAGTTCTTCAGTCTGACGAACTGTGGTCGCTCGGTCAGGTAATCTGTAATCCAGGTTACCAGGTGAGCGTCCACACCCATCTGCAAGAGCTTGTCTCCCAATCTGAGGGGCTGGATGGTCTTAAAAGCACTTGAGAAATCAAAGAACATGATTCTCACAGCACTTTTCCCCTTGTCCAGGTAGGAATGTGTCCTGTGTAGAAGATAAGTGATGGCATCGTCCACGCCCACTTTCTCCTGGTAAGCAAACTGTAACGGGTCTAGTGCATGGCGTACCTGGGGTCTGAGCATGCCTAAGACCAATCGCTCCATTGTCTTCATCACATGTGATGTAAGAGCGACAGGTCTGTAGTCATTAAGCTCACTAGGGTGTGGCTTCTTAGGGACAGGGGTGAGACATGATGTCTTCCACAGTGTTGGAACTTGTCCAAGGCGTAGGCTCAAATTGAAGATGTGCTTCAGTGGCTCCCCCAGTTCAGCAGCACAGGCCTTGAGTAGCCTTGGGCACAGTCCGTCAGGCCCAGCTGCTTTATTGCTGCGCAATTTCTTAAGTTGGACTGTCACTTGATCTTTTGTAATGGTGAGGGATGTAAGGGGAGGGGAGCGGGAGGGGTGCATCTGGGATCTGTGTGTCTGATGGCTGTTGACTGAGGTCGTTGTCACCTCATTGTTCGTGATCGCCATGTGGGGGAGGGGTGCAAAATCCAGTGATGGTGGGGGTACGATAGCCTGTGATGATGGAGGTGAGTGTTGCGCTGGTATTGAGGGGGTGTGGGGGTGGGGGATGGTGGACAGACCACCGCCATTGGAGCTGGAGCAGGGCAGTCAAACCTGTTGTAGAAGTGGCTCAACTGGTTCGCCCTGTGCAGGTCCCCCTCCACAGAGCTGCTGTTCTTCTTCAGGCCAGTGATATCCTTCATGCAGTCCCATGTCTCCTTCAAGTTGTTTTCCTGCAGCTTCTGTTCCACCTTCTTTCTGTAATCCTCCTTAGCTTCCTTCAGCTTGAATTTGAGTTCCCCTTGCACGCACCTCAGCTCTGCCATGTCCCCCTCTCTTAACGCCATCTTTTTCCTGTTGAGAAGGGTCTTGACATTGCTGGTTATCCAAGGTTTGTTGTTGGGAAAGCAGCGTACAGTTCTGGTGGGAACAACAATGTCCATGCAGAAGTTCAGGTAGTCAGTTGTGCACTGTGTGACCTCCTCCAAGTCCTCTCCATTCTGTAACACACTCCAGTCAGTACACTCGAAGCAGTCTCTCAGAGCCTCATCCACTTCGGGTGTCCACTTCCTGAAGGTACGTGTGGGAACTGGTAGCCTCTGTACTTTGGGCTTGTACATTGGCTGGAGATGAATGAGGTTGTGGTCTGACTTTCCCAGTGGGGGGAGGGGGTGGCTCTGTATGCATCCCTCACGTTTGCATACATTTGTGAGTGTGGAATCCAGTGTTATGTGATTGAAGTCGCCAGAGATCACAAAAAAGGCGTCAGTGTGTTGGGTTTGAAGCCTTGCGATTGTAGAGTGGATGACGTCACACGCTGTATCCGGACGAGCTCGAGGTGGAACGTAAACACAGACAACAATTACATTACATTACATTACATTACATTACATTTGGCTGACGCTTTTTAACCAAAGCGACTAACAACATGGTAAACAGTAAGTTTTAGAACAATTCTCACAATTTTAGGACAGTTTAAAAAAAACATTAGAGTACAGTAAGAATAAGTGCGTCGGTGAGTGCTGTTTTTAACAGTTACTTGTCAGTTTAAAACGGCTGGTGAGTGCTAGGATCAGTAAGACTTGTTGTAAGTGTTGCTATGAGAGTAGATGTTCTCTAAAGAGCTGGGTCTTCAGGAGTTTTTTGAAAGTGGAAAAGGATGTCCCTGCCCTTGTAGGAACTGGCAGTGTGTTCCACCAACGAGGAACAACAGATGAGAAAAGTTTGGATTGGCTTGAGCGTACCGGTGGTAGAGCTAGACGTCGTTCGTCAGAGGAGCGCAGCGGTCTGGAGGTAGTGTAAGTCTGTATGAGGGCATTCAAGTAGGTGGGAGCAGAACCGGAGACTACTTTGTAGGCAAGCGTTAGAGACTTGAATTTGATGCGGGCCGCCATAGGTAGCCAGTGTAGCTGGATGAGCAGCGGGGTAACATGTGCCCTTTTGGGTTGGTTGTAGACCAGGCGCGCCGCCGCGTTCTGGATCATCTGAAGTGGTTTCACTGCGCAGGCTGGGAGACCTGTCAGGAGGGCATTGCAGTAGTCGAGTCGTGAGATGACTATTGCCTGAACCAGAAGTTGGGTAGCATCTTGAGTCAAGTAAGTCCTGATTTTCCGTATGTTGTAGAGTGCGAAACGGCATGACCGGGCGACTGAGGCAACATGATCTGAGAAGTTTAGTTGGTTGTCAAGAACAACTCCTAGATTTCTTGCAGTCCTGGTCGGTGAAACAGACAGGGAGTCAAATTTGATGTTGATGTCGTGGTGTATGGTAGGTTTAGCTGGGATGACCAGCAGTTCAGTCTTTGAGAGGTTCAGCTGGAGGTGGTGTGCCTTCATCCATGTAGCTATGTCTGAAAGGCAATCCGAGATCCGTGCTGAAACCAGGGGGTCGTCAGGCGGAAAGGACAGATAGAGCTGTGTGTCGTCTGCATAGCAGTGGTATGAGAAGCCGTGCGAACGGATAATCTGTCCCAAGGAGGTGGTGTAGATAGCAAAGAGGAGGGGGCCCAGCACTGAGCCCTGGGGGACCCCTGTGGTGAGATGGTGAGGTGCGGATAGCTGACCAAGCCATGATACGTTAAACGAGCGTCCTGTGAGGTAGGATTCAAACCAGGAGAGAGCAGAACCGGAGATTCCCATGTCAGCGAGTATAGAGAGAAGGATACGGTGATTAACCGTGTCAAAGGCAGCCGATAAGTCAAGCAGAATGAGTACTGATGACCGAGCGGTCGCCCTGGCTTCTTTTAAGGCTTCTGTTACAGACAGCAGAGCCGTTTCGGTAGAGTGGCCGCTTTTGAACCCAGACTGATTTGGATCCAGAAGGTTGTTCTGTGAAAGGAAGTCAGAGACCTGTTTGGAGACTGCTCGTTCAATGCCTTTGGATAGGAAAGGCAGTAGTGAGACAGGGCGGTAGTTCTCGACTTGAGCAGGGTTGAGAGAAGCTTTCTTAAGTAACGGTGTTACCCGGGCCATTTTGAACGCTGTTGGAAATGTGCCGGAGGTTAGCGAGGCATTGATCACATGTGTGATAGCTGGAGCGATGGTCGGGCTGATGGACTGAAGTAGGCTCGTAGGTATAGGGTCCAGCGAGCATGTGGTAGGACGGCTGCATGTCAGGAGTCTGGACACTTCACTCTCGGAGAGAGGCGTGAATGCTGAAAAAGATGTTCCAGCTGTCCCTAGAGGTTGTAGGAGTGCGGTATCTGAGTCAGATGCGTTGAGTGGGCATGTAGAGAATTGACTGCTGATTGCCGCCACTTTGTTTGTAAAAAATGAGGCGAGGGTATCTGCAGTAAGGCTGGATGGAGGAGGAGGCAGCTGAGGGTTGAGTAGCGATTTGAAGGTTGAGAAAAGTTTTCGAGTGTCTGTAGCGCTGTTGATTTTGTCATGGTAGAAAGCAGTCTTAGCAGCAGTGATGCTGGCTGAGAAGGAGGTCAGGAGTGTCTGGTAGTTTTTGAGGTCGTCAGCTAGTTTGGATTTGTGCCATTTCCTCTCCGCGGCTCTGAGTTTGGTGCGCTGCGATCGGAGGGTATCATTTAGCCATGGATGAGAATGTTTGGATCGAGCTGGCCTTGTGGTAAGAGGGCACAGCTCGTCTAGACAAGTGGTCAGTGTGGAGCAGAGCGAGTCAGTGGCTTCATTAACCTCCAGAGAGGAGAAGGTGTTGAGTGGAGGTAGACCGGAGGCAACCACAGAGGAGAAGTGCGTTGGAGACAGGTTCCGGATGTTGCGGCGGAATGTGACCATCGGCTGAGGAGCCGGAGGCTGTTCTGACAGGCTGACGTTGAACTGGATGAATTGCGTGCGAGAACTCCCTCGGCATGTAGTATGGTCGTAGACTGACCGCTAGTTACTCCACATCCTTACAGCATACAGTCTCCTTCACTGTAACATGTCCGGGATTGCACCATCTATTGTTAATGTACAGCGCCAGTCCGCCTCCCTTCTTTTTGCCAGAAAGTTTACAGTCTCTGTTCAAACGAGCTACACTGAAGCCAGGCAGCTCAACGTTAGAAGTGGGGATATGACTTGTTAGCCACGTCTCCGTAAAGCATAACAAACTACATTCCCTGTACAACTTCTGGTTTCTTACCAGGGCATCCAGTTCGTCAGTCTTGTTGGCCAGTGAGTTCACGTTTCCCATCACAATCGATGGAACTGAGGGCTTGTGTCTCCACTTCTTCTCCCGACGCCTCGTCTTCACTTTGACTCCCGCTCTGCAACCCCGAAAGCACCACAGCTCCTCTGGGATGTTGTCGCGAACACAGCCAGCATTCCGTCGTAGTGCGATCAGCTGGTTCCTTGTGTACACAAGCTTGCTGTCGCTGGATCGTTGTAATATGTCCGTATCCATAGGATAGAATAAAAACACTCCTCAAAGTGTGTAATCCAAAAAGTTGCGAAGTAAAAAGTAAACAAAAATTAGAACAAAGACGTAGAAACAAACACTAAGACACGGAGCTGCTGAGTAGGCTGCCACACCTGACGGCGCCGGAACCGGAAGTTATGATTAATTAGCTGGTTGAAGTGAATTAGCACAACTCCATTCACTTCAACCAGCTGATTCTAATTAGCACAACTCCATTCACTCCAACCAGCTGATTCTAATTAGCACAACTCCTCAGCCAGGTAGAGCAGCTAACTGGTGAGATCACCTGTGTTAAGGGCACAGGTAGAGCAGCTAACTGGTGAGATCTCCTGTGTTACCTGCACAGGTAGAGCAGCTAATTGGTCAGATCACCTGTGTATAAGTGCACAGGTAGAGCAGCTAACTGGTGAGATCGCCTGTGTATAAGTGCACAGGTAGAGCAGCTAACTGGTGTGATCACCTGTGTATAAGTGCACAGGTAGCGCAGCTGTGTATAAGTGCACATGTACAGCAGCTAACTGGTGAGATCACCTGTGTTAAGTGCACAGGTGGAGCCAATACATGGTTGGACTTTTACTTTCTGAAGCCGGACTTTTCCACCTCTGACAGAAACACACACACACACACACGCACACGCACACACACACACACACAGGCACACACAGAACCACAAGCACATATACACACACACACACAGAAACACAAGCACGTATACACACACACACACACACACACAGAAACACAAGCACGTATACACACACACACACACAGAAACACACACACACAGAAACACAAGCACGTACACAGATCGTATACTCACGTCATTGAAGGTTGACGTATTACAATGTAGAACTCTCAGTGCAAATTTGACCACCTGAGAAGCCTTCAACACACACACACCTGTGGGAAGTAAACACACACACACACACACAGTAAATCAATGCAAATTTGACCAACTGAGAAGCCTTCAACACACACACACACACCTGTGGGAAGTAAACACACACACACACAGTAAATCAATGCAAATTTGACCACCTGAGAAGCCTTCAACACACACACACCTGTGGGAAGTAAACACACACGTAAACACACACACACACACACACACACACACACACACACACAGACAGTAAATCAATGCAAATTTGACCACCTGAGAAGCCTTCAACACACACACACCTGTGGGAAGTAAACACACACACACACACACACACACACAGACAGTAAATCAATGCAAATTTGACCACCTGAGAATCCTTCAACACACACACACCTGTGGGAAGTAAACACACACAGTAAATCAATGCAAATTTGACCACCCGGAGAGCTTTTAACATACACACATCTGTGGTAACTCCATAACCTTTGACCTTAACAACAAGGCACTTCTCTACCAAACAAACTCCATAACCTTTGACCTTTATAACAAGGTTCTTCTCTTCCCAACAATCTCCATAACCTTTGACCTTTACAACAAGGCGCTTCTCTACCAAACAATCTCCTAGTTCATGTCTATGAGGGCAAAGTGGAGTTCAGTCAGAGACGGGATCTGGTTCAGTCCCCGCCTGCATAGGGGCGTGTGACTGACGTATGACTGATGTTTGAACGCCTCGGTTCCACGCCAGACAGAAGCTGGAGTACAAAATAAACTTGGTGTACACCTTCATTAATGTTGATTTTCTCCCGACTGGAGGGTCATACTATCACGACATTCTACTGAAATAGGGAGGAGGGTTGGAGATCATGATACCGTGTCTGAAATGTGCATGCATTGCTCAGAAAAATAAGGCTTTGACAAATTCTGGAAAATTCTTGGATTCTGCCATAGACCTCAATGTTAAAAAGGGAGCCTGATCACTGCATAAATGGGGGATAGTGCCCCCCCCCCCCCCCTCGTGCGGGGCGGGGCATTTCCAGGGACAGGAAATGGCCTCTCAGGAAGTATCTTCCTGGAAAGAACAAGATGTTGCTGTTTGTTGGCAGAGTAGAAACTCTATTCAGGAGATGTTGGAAGAGAGCTAGACTGTGACAGTGAGAGCTGCAGGAAAGTGACCTCTCACTGGACCTCTGCCAAGCTGACACACACACACACACACCGCACAGCTAGGTCTTCCTTTGTACAAGTAGGGCTTAGTTTGGATGGGAG
>NC_055965.1:38068562-38138562 GCF_018492685.1 Alosa sapidissima
ACAAGCCATATCCCCACTTCTAACGTTGAGCTGCCTGGCTTCAATGTAGCTCGTTTGGACAGAGACTGTAAACTTTCTGGCAAAAAGAAGGGAGGTGGACTGGTGCTGTACATTAACAATAGATGGTGCAACCCCGGACATGTTACAGTGAAGGAGACTGTATGCTGTAAGGATGTGGAGTTATTAGCGGTTAGTCTCCGTACATACTACATGCCGAGGGAGTTCTCGCACGCAATTGCTGTCTGTGTTTACGTTCCACCTCGAGCTCGTCCGGATACAGCGTGTGACGTCATCCACTCTACAATCGCAAGGCTTCAAACCCAACACACTGACGCCTTTTTTGTGATCTCTGGCGACTTCAATCACATAACACTGGATTCCACACTCACAAATTTTTACCAGTATGTTGACTGCCCTACAAGGAAAAACAGGACAATAGACCTCATGTATGCAAACGTGGAGAGAATGGAGAGGACTTGGAGGAGGTCACACAGTGCACAACTGACTACATGAACTTCTGCATGGACATTGTTGTTCCCACCAGAACTGTACGCTGCTTTCCCAACAACAAGCCTTGGATAAGCAGCAATGTCAAGACCCTTCTTAACAGGAAAAAGATGGCGTTCAGAGAGGGGGACATGGCAGAGCTGAGGCGCGTGCAAGGGGAACTCAAATTCAAGCTGAAGGAAGCTAAGGAGGATTACAGAAAGAAGGTGGAACAGAAGCTGTAGGAAAACAACTTGAAGGAGACATGGGACTGCATGAAGGTTATCACTGGCCTGAAGAAGAACAGCAGCTCTGTGGAGGGGGACCTGGACAGGGCGAACCAGTTGAACCACTTCTACAACAGGTTTGACTGCCCTGCTCCAGCTCCAATGGCGGTGGTCTGTCCACCATCCCCCAGTCCCCACCCTCACACCCCCTCAATACCAGCGCAACACTCACCTCCATCATCACAGGCTATCGTACCCCCACCATCACTGGATTTTGCACCCCTCCCCCACATGGCGATCAGGAACAACGAGGTGACAACGACCTCAGTCAACAGCCATCAGACACACAGATCCCAGATGCACCCCTCCCCCTCCCCTTACACCCCTCACCATTACAAAAGATCAAGTGACAGTCCAACTAAAGAAATTGCGCAGCAATAAAGCAGCTGGGCCTGACAGACTGTGCCCAAGGCTACTCAAGGCCTGTGCTGCTGAACTGGGGGAGCCACTGAAGCACATCTTCAATTTGAGCCTACGCCTTGGACAAGTTCCAACACTGTGGAAGACATCATGTCTCACCCCTGTCCCTAAGAAGCCACACCCTAGTGAGCTTAATGACTACAGACCTGTCGCTCTTACATCACATGTGATGAAGACAATGGAGCGATTGGTCTTAGGCATGCTCAGACCCCAGGTACGCCATGCACTAGACCCGTTACAGTTTGCTTACCAGGAGAAAGTGGGCGTGGACGATGCCATCACTTATCTTCTACACAGGATACACTATTTTATACGCTATTTTGCCTAGCGAACCGAACCGAAGCTCATGGCAGGCTAACAAGACATCCACATAAGTAACGTTACCACTAACGTCATGTAAACCACACAATAACAATAAGGCATGTTTCTGAAAGGCCTATTTGACAGAGTAGGGCCTAAGCATATTAGCAGAGAGGTTTTATTTTAAATTGTATAATTTTCAAAAAAGTATAATTATTGCAAGTTGCACTACTTTTTGTATTGGTTTTATACAAAATGTTTGTGAAATTTGCACAGTAAAAGTTCAGTATTTTGACTGCAATTGTTTTTGCATTCTGATTAGATTCTTCATTAGAATCATGAGTGGCTCTTTGTAAACAGCATCATTTTCTGGGGCCATGCAAACCTGCATTACCACTAGTGTGGAGTTATTCTACATCATGACAGTAAAATAGACCATCCTTAGTCAATGTACTGCAGCAATTCCTCTCTCAACCTGTAGAAAATGCTGAACATCTGATTATGCATGGAAAAAAAATACCGTCATATACCGTGAAACCGTAAGAATTTTGAAAAATACCGTGATATACATTTTTGGTCATACCGCCCAGCACTAGACTCACTCATTTGCACTATCACCATTGTACTACCACCATGACACTCATTCACACAGAGCACCTTACCATACCATACTATGCACAGAGAATCACAGGCCCAGTCCCTGCCTCAGTCATTGCAAGCGCCTCTGATTGATTAATCACCACTATGTGGACACTGTTTTTAGAATTGATTCAATATAGCACGAGTGAGAGTGGGGTTGGTCATGGATATTCCCACGGGTGTTGTTCGGCCGTAGCCACGAGGCCGGAGGCCAAATGGCGCAGGCAACAACAGCCGTGGGAATATCCATGACCAATCCCACGATCACGAGTGCTATATTGCTTTTATACAACGATTCTACCACAAACGAAATAATCTGAAAACACCCCATTATTGTTTAAAAATGTTAATTTCGACATCGTTCTTACACATCAAAAAATAGTTCCCTTTTCAATAGACAGCGTCTTGGTTGCTAGGTAACCAACATTCCAGACGCCTCGTTACGGGTCTTTGTGGTTTACATGTCTTCTTGAAAGAAATGTTGAAATCACATTCATATCTAGTATTGCTGCATGCATGTTACAAGGACACTGGGCCATGTCATGTAAGGGACATGGTACTGCAAAAAAACGGAAACATAGTCTACATTGCAGAACCACTCAACTTTATTAATGTATAGTGAATAAATGTTACACTACTGTGCACAGCCTGACGTGACGATGCTAGCACGTTAGCAGCGGTTAGCTAATTATGCTAACGTTAGTTATCTACAAGTCTCCTCCAAGTGACAATCATTTTATATGCAATGCTGAGAACAATTAGCATCCTCGTTTATCTTACTTACATTGAGTTGACTGTGTGGCTTAATCCAATGATGTGGTGAAGCACTGTTTCGTTATGGTTTGCTAAGGAGTAACCCATTGCTTAAAATATTGGAGAGCTGGGTGTCAAATCTTCGCATTGTATCGCATGGAGTGATTTATTATTAGCTGTGCTGAGTCTGAGTTGAAATGTCCAGGGATATTCCAACTCATGGAATGTCTCTTGGCCAATCAGAAACAAATAAATAGTTCCATAGAACCCAATTGTTGTATAATGTAGTCCAAGTGGTAATAAGTGTTAGTTAGTATAATTTGTAATTTGTATTTTAGTATATTGTTATATATTGTATTAAGTGTTAGTACAATTTGTATTTTAGTATATTCAGCATATTCTTTATCTTCTACTGTCCTTACTGCTTAGTTGTGTTTTTATATGATATACTTTAATTACTCTTTCTGCTGTTAAAGAATGTGTTTGTGTTGTCTGTATGCTGCTGAGACCTTGAATTTCCCCTGGGGATCAATAAAGTATCTATCTATCTATCTATCTATCTATCTATCTATCTATCTATCTATCTATCGATGCATCATCAGTCACACAGATGCATCAGTCACACAGATGCATCATCAGTCACACAGATGTATCAGTCACAGATGTATTAGTCACACAGATGCATCATCAGTCACACAGATGCATCAGTCACATAGATGCATCATCAGTCACAAAGATGCATCAGTCACACATACATGGACAAAGTCACATTATCACACCTGTGTGTGTGTGTGTGTACCTGTTGTGCATGCGTGTGTGTGCGTGCGTGTGTGGTTGATGTAACCCTGTACGTGCGTGTGTGTGTGTGCGTGCGTGTGTGTGTACCTGCTGTGTGTGTGTGTGTGTACCTGCTGTGTGTGTGTGTGTGTGTGTGTGTGTGTACCTGCTGTGTGTGCGTGTGTGTGTACCTGCTGTGTGTGCGTGTGTGGTGTGTGTGTGTGTATGCGTGTGTGTGTGTGTGTGTGTGTGTGTGTGTGTGTGTGTGTGTGTGTGTGTGTGTGCGCGTGCGCGTGCGCGCGCGCGCGTGTGCGTGTGCGTGTGCGTGCGTGCGTGCGTGTGTGTGTTGTGTGTGTGTACCTGCTGTGCGTATGTCCTGGTCCATGTCCTCCATGGTGAACCCCAGCTTACCTGTGTGTGTGTGTGTGTGTGTGTGTGTACCTGCTGTGCGTGTGTACCTGCTGTGCGCATGTCCTGGTCCATGTCCTCCATGGTGAACCCCAGCTTACCTGTGTGTGTGTGTGTGTGTGTGTGTGTACCTGCTGTGCGTGTGTACCTGCTGTGCGTATGTCCTGGTCCATGTCCTCCATGGTGAACCCCAGCTTACCTGTGTGTGTGTGTGTATGTGTGTGTGTGTGTACCTGCTGTGCGTGTGTACCTGCTGTGCGTATGTCCTGGTCCATGTCCTCCATGGTGAACCCCAGCTTACCTGTGTGTGTGTGTGTGTGTGTACCTGCTGTGCGTGTGTACCTGCTGTGCGTATGTCCTGGTCCATGTCCTCCATGGTGAACCCCAGCTTACCTGTGTGTGTGTGTGTGTGTGTGTGTGTGTGTGTGTGTGTGTGTGTGTGTGTGTGTGTGTGTGTACCTGCTGTGCGTATGTCCTGGTCCATGTCCTCCATGGTGAACCCCAGCTTACCTGTGTGTGTGTGTGTGTGTGTGTGTGTACCTGCTGTGCGTGTGTACCTGCTGTGCGTATGTCCTGGTCCATGTCCTCCATGGTGAACCCCAGCTTACCTGTGTGTGTGTGTGTGTGTGTGTGTGTGTGTACCTGCTGTGCGTGTGTGTGTGTGTGTACCTGCTGTGCGTATGTCCTGGTCCACGTCCTCCATGGTGAACCCCAGCTTACCTGTGTGTGTGTGTGTGTGTGTGTGTGTGTGTGTGTGTGTGTGTGTGTGTGTGTGTACCTGCTGTGCGTGTGTGTGTGTGTACCTGCTGTGCGTATGTCCTGGTCCATGTCCTCCATGGTGAACCCCAGCTTACCTGTGTGTGTGTGTGTGTGTGTGTGTGTGTGTGTGTGTGTGTGTGTGTGTGTGTGTGTGTGTACCTGCTGTGCGTATGTCCTGGTCCATGTCCTCCATGGTGAACCCCAGCTTGTGGAGAATCCCGAGTGCCCTCATTTCCCTCTGGGCTCTCCACACACTGCAGCGGGGATGCGCATCACAGTGTGTGCTCCATATCTGGCACTGCGCACACACACACACACGCGCACACACACACACAGGGTTATATCAAACACACACACACAGGGTTATATCAAACACACACACACACACACACACACACACACACAGAGGGTTATATCAAACACACACACACTACAGCGAGTATTCGCATCACAGTGTGTACTCCATATCTGGCACTGCACACACACACACACACACTAGGGCCTAGTCCACACGTACCAAACCGATCTTTTTTTCCTCCGTCTTCCCTGGAACCGCATCAAGAATATTTGCGTCCAAACGGATCCATCTCAACACGTTACTTCATACCCCAGGCCTATAGGTGGCACTGTTTCTTTACAGAAATTGACCAAAACTTGCAAAACGTGCACTTTAAAAACAGACAGAATAGGCCATGACAAAATGGCTAGTGCAAGGAAACCAGAATTGTTTGTGTGGACTGATGGTGAACTGTCAACTGTAAAACTAATAAACTTTATTTTACTGTTTGTGAAGGGTGCAGTCCCGTCCTTTATTTGGCTAACGCAGGTAGGCCTACTAATCACCTTTACTTTCTTTGGTTGTAGGATAGTCCGTGATTCACATTAGTTTTGGCTATCACCGCAATTAGGCTACTAAACGCAAGGCTTACCCAAGTTCTAGGCTATTCTGTCGCATTTATAATATTGCTATAAAACCTTCGTTAGTAACAGTCAATACTTTTGCCTGCATCAAATCGCGCATTTGCATTCAGTGTGCTACCATCGGCTTAACGTGAGTTCTAAGCGTCTTTGTATGCTTATATCTGATTTCACTCGACTGTGAATGCATGTATATATGTTGTAAGGCATGTAAAATAAATGAATGACACTGGCACTACGCACAAATTAATGTAGCCTAAACTTACACCGCACTTTCCTAATAACTTAAGTTCTCTCGCGTCACTGACCGTAGCTAGAATGCACCTGGAAAAACAGTGTTCAGTCCACCAAATCATAAGCTATCGGCGCTGCGCAGCACCAGTTGTGATATTTATCTTACGGAGTGTAATCGTAGGTAATGTCATGTATGAAAACTAGTATTGTTAGGCAATACTATAAGTGCAAGTCCAGGGCAGCTGAGGTGTGGCGATGACATCATCGATACGCAAGCAGGATGTGCGGTTTCGCTGTCTAAACGAATTCAAACGGGCTACGGTTTCAGATTTTTCCACTCTGGGACCAGGTTTCAAAAAAAGTGCGGTTTCGGGCAGTGCGTTTGCAGGATTCGTTTGGACGCTCGGCCAAGACGAAGCAAAACCTCGTTTAACCTAAAAAGCGTCTCCGTGTCTCCTCGTCTGCGATAATATCGTGATTGTTGTTTTAGCGATGTGCAAATGTACATTATCGAGTATTTATATTACTCCAGGAGGTGTAGCCCTATGCGAGAGAAGTCCCTGGTCGTAACTAGGGCTGGGACAACGCGTCGACTTAATTGATTACGTCGACGCAAAATATGCGCGTCGATTTGTCAGACCCAAACAAGTGCTCCCAAATATTTTGAATTTTACACCTTCACTGTTTCCCATACGTTGACTAGTCTGTGGTGGGGCGCTACGAAATCAAAACCGGCCGTCACACATTGATGTTTTATGTTGTACTATTTAAATTAAAGATCAGATAAAATCCTTTTATTGAGCTGCACTTTTTACGCACGCAGCCTTTCCTTGCCCCGCCCGCTCTCTCTCGTAACGAGCCCGCTGCCCCTCCTCTGCATGTTGATTGTTGAAGGATTGTTGTTGCCACATAGAAGCATTGCATAGAACACGGCTGGCTAAATTGCTATTAAATCCGCTTAGCATCGTGACAATGCTGTGCAAATTTGTTCAAAACAGCTGCAGTCAAGTTAACTCTGCTAAGGTCTTATCACAACATAGTACATTGAGGAGACTAAACTTAGTTAAGTTATGCAATTAAGCAGTATCGCAAAGCTAACGTTAGAATACTGTTGTATATGGATGTTGAGTTTAGCATGCTTACTTACAGCTGCTTGTCAATTTCATTACTCAGGGCTCATTTTATTGACTCTGACACTGAATGTTTGCAAAATCCCGATGTAAATGGAAAAGTGTTTTACAAGACTCAAAAGTGCTTGTCCCAAGGAGAAGTTTACAAACCGTTATTTGAACTAACTACGTTATAAATTGCATCCACACATCAGCAGCCTTTTAACTGCGTTAGTGTTAAAATTGCAATGGTTCCCTCACAAACGTCTTAAAGTGACAGGCACTCAATTAGACCTATACACTACTGAACTTTATTGAATGCTACCTCTGACTAAGAATGCATTACTTTGCACATGTATAGTCTTTTATTTAGGAATTTTAAGAGCAATAAACATATATTGCAATGTTAAGGAATTCATGTTTTTTGATTCAGATATAGAAATCAACATGTGTTGCTATTAGTCAATTAATGGGGAGATAATCGAATCGAAATCGAATCGGACTGAAAAAATGAAACGTTAGATTGATCGATTAAAAAATAATCTTTTATCCCAGCCCTAGTCCCTGGCTGCAGCAGAGCAAGTGTCACACGATCACTAGTCCACATTGTCACATGCACGCCTAATGTTTATTTTGTGCAGCGAGATGTAGGCTACTTGGGATTTTGCCACACACACAAGTGGGGGCAGAATTGGAAATTTGTCAGAGTGACAATGCATTGGTTGATTTGGTTAAAAAGTCACAGGTTAGGTTATTGGTTATTATTGTATTGATGCTATTCATAAATAATGAGCTGTAAAGTAACTCAGACTTTTACAAATTTCTTTTAAATGACATCGACTAATTATCGTTATCATCAAAATCACAAAAAATATCAAGATATTATTTTTTGTCCATATCGCCCACCCCTAACACACACACACACACACAGGGTTATATCAAAAACACACACAGGGTTATATCAAACACGCACGCACACAGGGTTACATCAACCACACACACACTACAACAAGGATGCGCATGTAAATGTAACTCAGTAACTTCTAGGCCAAGTATACTGGCATATACAAGAACACACTCAGCACACAGTGAACACACAGTGAGGTGAAGCACACACTTATTCCGGCGCAGTGAGCTGCCTGCAACAACAGCGGCACTCGGGGAGCAGTGAGGGGTTAGGTGCCTTGCTCAAGGGCACTTCAGCTGTGCTGGTCGGGGTTCGAACCGGCAACCCTCCGGTTACAAGTCTGAAGCCCTAACCAGTAGGCCAGTGTGTGTGTGTGTGTGTGTGTGTGTGTGTGTGTGTGTGTGTGTCTTACCTCAGACGCCAGTGTATCACACACATAACAGAAGCACTGTTCACAGTAAGACTCGTTCCCCAGCTCGTGACCTGACGTCTCCCTATCACACACACACACACACATTAATAAACCAATTTGATCTTTTTTTGTCTGTGTGTGTATATGCGTGTTAGTGTGTGTGTACGTGCATGCGTGTGTGTGTGCATGTGCATGCGTGCATGCGTGTGTGTGTGTGGAGATTGTCATTTATGTCACTATCAGAGTGTGCGCTTTATTTCAAAGGGTCAATAGTTAAACCATCTAAAAATATCAATGTTTAGGTTTTACAAAACTAACTAGGTTTCGGAGCCTTGTTTCTGATTGGTGGAACTGAAGCGGGGTGGGCGGAGCCTTGTTTCTGATTGGTGGAACTGCAGCAGGGGAGGGCAGGACTGCTGTTTGATTGGTGCAGGACTGCTGTTTGACTGCTGTTTGATTGGTGCAGGGGAGGGGTGGGCGGGACTGCTGTTTGATTGGTGCAGGGGTGGGCGGGACTGCTGTTTGATTGGTGCAGGGGAGGGGTGGGCGGGACTGCTGTTTGATTGGTGCAGGGGTGGGCGGGACTGCTGTTTGATTGGTGCAGGGGTGGGCGGGAGAGCTGTTTGATTGGTGCAGGGGTGGGCGGGACTGCTGTTTGATTGGTGCAGTACCTGAAAGGATGGGCGGAGCAATCGGATCGAGCGTGGGGAAGCACCGCCCCTTTCTGGGCGTAGGTGATCGCCAGGTCATCATCCACCACTTCAACTGCTCCTTCCTTTTGGACCACTACACACACACAGTTATATACACACACACAGTTATATACACACACACACACACACACACACACACACACACACACACACACACACACACACACACAGGTCATCATCCACCACTTCAACTGCTCCTTCCTTTTGGACCAGTACACACACACACACACACACACACAGTTATATATATACACACACACACACAGTTATATATACACATACACACACACAGTTATATATATACACACACACACACAGTTATATATACACACACACACACACACCAGGTCATCATCCACCACTTCAACTGCTCCTTCCTTTTGGACCACTACACACACACACACACACACACACACAGTTATATATACACACACACACACACACAGGTCATCATCCACCACTTCAACTGCTCCTTCCTTTTGGACCACTACACACACACAGTTATATACACACACACACACACACACACACAGGTCATCATCCACCACTTCAACTGCTCCTTCCTTTTGGACCACTACACACACACACACACACACAGTTATATATACACACACACAGTTATATACACACACACAGGTCATATATACACACACACAGTTATATACACACACACAGGTCATCATCCACCACTTCAACTGCTCCTTCCTTTTGGACCACTACACACACACACACACACACACACACACACACACACACACACACACACCAGGTCATCATCCACCACTTCAACTGCTCCTTCCTTTTGGACCACTACACACACACACACAGTTATATACACACACACACAGTTATATACACACTAGGGGTGTAACGGTTCATGTATTCGTATTGAACCGAAACGGTACGGGCGTCACGGTTCGGTGCATGAATTTACACGGAGAATACACGGTATAAAAATACATAAAACTCGTGTGCGGATTAATTAATGTCATGCGCAATTACTGTTAAGTAGCCTACCGTACGAGAGTTACGGGAGTTCTTTAGTGACACCTAATCTGTAGCCTCGCCTTAGCTCTGAAGCTCTGATTGGCGCCTATGTTTTTTTTTTTTTTTTGTCAGGTAGTCGGTTGAGTCAGTCAGTCAGAGATAGCAGCACTAAGGTGGCGACCCACAAGAGTTAGAGGATCCGCTGGTCTCTTTAAGATCGCAAGTTTGAGAACTTCAGTTACAGTTACAGGCGAGCGAGAGAGTGGTGGATAAGATGAAACTGTGTGTCGGCGTTGTTCAGCAGTTGTTGGGTATGTGAGTGGAAATATAACATGCTACACATATTCAAAGCCAACACCCAGATGATAGGCTACCAATCACCGAAACGAGAAAAAAAAACTTCCCCTGCGCTTCACAAGCCTTTGGATACACATACAAATAGGGCCAAAACCTATGGCTTAAATTAAATGATTTCGTAATGACAGAGCTATGTAAATCGCTTGGTAATTACCTTTATGTTGGGGTAACTTGTAACTTCTCACATGAGCAGCTGGTAGTGTTAAGTGCATGGACAGTAACAGAAAGTGTCAACGCTAACCAGGCTAATAAACAAACCATGCTACGGTGAGTTAACGTGGAAGGGCAAAGTCACGTGACTTGTAGTTGTAGTCTGTTTATGAAATGAAAGGAGCAATTTCGTTTTTTAAAAGAAGGCAAAATAGTGTGATATTTTCACAGTTAGTAGGCTAGATTATTCCTGTACACACACTGAAAAATATTGAGGCAAATTGTAGACCCTTCCATATACAACTAAACACAGATGTTGAAGGTCTTGCTTAAGTGGATTTTTAAAAATTATTATTCTATTCTATCTAATTTGCACTTTCAGAAATAAGAGATGCTGTAGGCCTATTTTCAGTTTTATAGCTGATTGTCTTATTTTGTTTACAAGTTACACGAGTCTGGGTACTTATTGTACTGTTTAGCCTACATCTTACACACTTCAGGCTGTTGCAGATAGCTCAGGGAAGAGACTGTATGACACTAGGTGGTACAGCCTGAGACATGCACAATAAAAAAAAAATGCTTACTGCATTTTTGTTTTGCTTTTCCCTCAATTGTACCGAACTCGTACCGAACCGTGATGTCCGAACCGAGGTATGAACCGAACCGTGACTTCTGTGTATCGTTACACCCCTAATACACACACACACACACACACAGGGTTATATCAAACACTCAAACACACGCACGCACACACACACACACACACACACACACACACACACACACACACAGTTATATATACACACACACAGTTATATATACACACACACACACACACCAGGTCATCATCCACCACTTCAACTGCTCCTTCCTTTTGGACCACTACACACACACACAGTTATATATACACACACACACAGTTATATACACACACAGTTATATATACACACACACAGTTATATACACACACACACAGTTATATACACACACACTAGGGGTGTAACGGTACACAGAAGTCACGGTTCGGTTCATACCTCGGTTCGGACATCACGGTTCGGTACGAGTTCGGTACAATGGAGGGAAAAGCAAAACAAAAATGCAGAAAGCATTTTTTTTGTACATGTCTCAGGCTGTACCACCTAGTGTCATACAGTCTCTTCCCTGAGCTATCTGCAACAGCCTGAAGTGTGTAAGATGTAGGCTAAACAGTACAATAAGTACCCAGACTCCATCTGTAACTTGTAAACAAAATAAGACAATCAGCTATAAAACTGAAAATAGGCCTACAGCATCTTATTTCTGAAAGTGCAAATAGAATAATGATTTTTAAAAATCCACTGTGTTTAGTTGTATATGGAAGGGTCTACAATTTGCCTCAATACTTTTTTTTATTGTGTTTAAAGTAGCCTACTAACTGTGAAAATATCACACTATTTTGCCTTTTTAAAAAAAACGAAATTGCTCCTTTCATTTCAACAGACTACAACTAGAAGTCACGTGACTTTGCCCTTTGACGTTAACTCACCGTAGCATGGTTTGTTTAGTTAGCGTTGTCACTTTATTTTACTGTCTATGCACTTAACACTACCAGCTCCTCATGTGAGAAGTTACAAGTTACCTTTATGTTGGGGTAATTACCACGCGATTTACATAGCTTTCTGTCATTACGAAATCATTTAATTTAAGCCATAGGTTTTGGCCCTATTTGTATGTGTATCCAAAGGCTGCTGAAGCGCAGGGGAAGTTTTTTCCCCTCGTTACAGTGACTGGTAGCCTACATCATCTGGGTGATGGCTTCGAATATGTGTAGCATTTTTTCCACTCACATACCCAACAACTGCTGAACAACGCCAACACACAGTTTCATCTTATCCACCACTATTTCGCCTGTACTAACGTTACTGTAACTGAAGTTCTCAAACTTGCGATCTTAAAGAGACCAGCGGATCCTCTAACTCTTGTGGGTCTAACCTTAGTGCTGCTAATGACTGACGGACTCGACCGACGACCTGACAAAAAAAACATAGGCGCCAATCAGAGCTTCAGAGCTAAGGCGAGGCTACAGATTAGCGTTAGGTGTCACTAAAGAACTCCCGTAACTCTCGTACGGTAGGCTACTTAACAGTAATTGCGCATGACATTAATTAATCCGCACACGAGTTTTATGTATTTTTATACCGTGTATTCTCCGTGTAAATTCATGCACCGAACCGTGACGCCCGTACTGTTTCGGTTCAATACGAATACATGAACCGTTACACCCCTAACACACACACACACACACAGTTATATATACACACACACACACACAGTTATATACACACACACACACAGTTATATACACACACACACAGACACACACCAGGTCATCATCCACCACTTCAACTGCTCCTTCCTTTTGGACCACTACACACACACACACAGTTATACACACACACACACACAGTTATTTATACACACACACACACACACACAGTTATTTATACACACACACACAGTTATACATACACACACACACAGTTATACACAAACACACACACAGGTCATCATCCACCATTTCAACTGCTCCTGCCTTTTGGACCACTACAAACACACACTTACCGATTTCCGGCTCCCATCGACTTCCATTGAACACATGTAAACAAAACGTCAATTATGTGCTCAAACTAACACCGCTAACTTTCACTTTGATAACAAACTATATATATATATATATATATATATATATATATATATATATACATATATACACACACACACACACAGCAAAAATAACAGAATTTGGATCAAGCAGGAGAAATTTCGTGCAAACTGTCAGCCCCTAAGACTGCGCCCATTGGCTAAATTTATGGTTGTTTAATGTTGAATGTCAGAGTAATTACATTCCAAAACGTACCTTAATGATACTCCACAATTTATAAAGGAACGAAGTTTAAAAAGAAAAACACAATATATCTGATGGATTACACGAATAATTGATAAGGAAGTACAAGATAATTCGACGGTCGCTTCTTTTCTAATAAATATAATGGGATACATTACATATTTCAGGTCACTAGATGGCGGCATTTCACTGCACTTTGGGCCTTTTTTGGATGTAAAAGCAAGCAGTGAAATTGCGCCATCTGGTGGCCGTGCAGCGCAATAGCGTCATGAAATATTTAAGTTAACAGGAACTTACGGTAGTGTAGAAATCTGGGGTATTTCTGTATGTATTCTGATGTGTTCATCTGTGTTACTTTTTGTGTGTAGTAGAGACGTGGAGAGGTACATGCCATTGTTTGTGTCTGCACATAGGATTTACCATCAACAGGTCAGACTGCCATGTTCCTGGCCGTAGTCATAGCATGGGCAGAATGAGATATCACCTTGTTATTCTGTTTTCAGGGCTAGTACTTTTCCTATTATTTTTGAGCTATGGCTGGTACCTTCCACGTTGGCATGATTTACGTTGACATGATTTTAGTATAACAGGCTTTGTCTCAGGTTTGGACTTCGAGACGGATCGAGGAAGCGACTCGGGGAGCATCTTATGCCAAGACGCTCAGCAGCAGCCCGCTTCTACTAACTACCACACCTGTTAGACTCTGTGCAGTTTTACTGTTTGAGACTTAGCCTGTGCTCGGTTAGTGAGTGTTGTACCATCTACAATAAATTCTTTTAATCACCGATCCTGATCCAGCCGTCAAGCTTTATTGACCATCTTCAGTACAGACATCAGAACTAAAACACAACGCAAAACGATCGTGAATCCAACAGTAGAAATCTTGTTTTTTCTTACTAATTATCCGTGTAATCCCTCTGATATATTGTGTTTTTCCTTTTAAACTTCGTATATAAATTGTGATGTAATATGAAGGTATGTTTTTGAATGTTATTACTCTGACAAGTGAAGGATAACGGCCGCCAGAGTAACCTTACGTGACTCATGGACAATGGGAAATGCAAAGCACTCCCAGTCACGCAGCGGCAAGTTTCTTACTCCCGAGATTTCTCCACGTTGCTTGATCCAAATTATGTTATTTTTGCTGTATATATGTTGTATGAGAATGTAGTTTGTTATCAAAGTGAAATGGTTGCTGGCATAAGTTAGCGGCGTTAGTTTGAGCACATAATTGACGTTTTGTTTACATGTGTTCAATGGAAGTCAATGGGAGCCGCAAATCGGTAAATAGCGGTGACCAAAGAATATTTCTCCGGACAGCGAGACGGCGGTCTTCATGAGCGAGCGCACCGTGCGAGTCAGCAGGACTTACCTGGCGGCGCCTCCTCTTCCACGACCAACACGGAGGGCTCGGTGTCCGACTCGTCTTCGCTGCTGCTGAGAATGATGACGCTGTCCATTCGCGATGCTTTCACACGAACACCGACTCAGTTTCAAACTTCTGCGCCAACTCTGCCCGGAAGCGGCAACAGGTCCGTGCTGGGAGAGCGTCACTCTTCCTCGTGGAGCGTGCGTGGAGAGTCCCCTCTTCCTGTACGCGGCTACTGCCCTCTGCCGGCCAAGTAGCGCGAATGGACAGCGTTATCATCCTCACCAGGAGGGAAGACGAGTCGATAGGCGAAATGGCACTGTGCATCACCCTAATAATACCGTACGGCAATTCCACGGAAAATTGACCTTTTGTCACATCCATAAGGCCAGTGAAATGCCTTGGCATTTGTATGATGTGAACGATAACAAATAACATTCAGTTTTTGTGCATTTTCTCTCATGTACATTCTTCAGCCAAAAGTAGGAAATCCTCAAATTTTATGTAGTCATTCACATCATACCATACTATCACATTTTATTGGCGTTATGGATGTTACAAAAAACGTAATTTGCCATGGAATTGCCCCATACCAACAGTGAGGTTTGGAGGTGGAGGCATCATGGTGTGGGGCTGTTTTATCTCATGGTACTGGCAGACTTCATACAGTCAAAGGAATGAAGAATGGAGCCATTTATTTCTGGGAAAATCTTGCCATCCACCAGGTTCATGAAGTTGTGATGTGGGCAGGGCTCAACAAATATATAATAATTCACCTCAACTGAGAAGTTAACAAAAAATATTCCACTATTCCACAAGTTAACAAAAACAGAAAGAAAGAAATGTAGCCTATCCCACGCTTCCACAAAGAGGCATATTGAACTAATGTTTAGGCTACATGTTATTTGCATGGGTAGGCTATATTGTTGTTTGGTGATTTAGCCTACTCCTTTACTACACCCTCTTCTGAGCAAACAAGGCATATAGGTTTATCATGTAGCATAATTGCTCTTTCTTACATTAAATAACTTTAATTACACCTCATAATGCTGTAAACTCAACAAATTACCATTTTTAGTCCTTTACAGCCTATAAAATGCCTTGAAACTTTGTGCATAATAATTTGGAACAGTGCATTTTGAGTTTTTTATTTTTGAAAATAAATACTGTTATCATTGGGAGGTTTGTTCAATAAAAATTGAATTATACTCGGTCGATGACTTGAAATTTATACTGACTGTCATTTGCATCAACCATTTAGGACAATCTGAGAAAAATGTAATTTGCATAATAATTTGGAACGCAGTATATATAGCTCTGGAAAATGTTAAATGTGAATGTGGAAAATGTGTTTTTATGTCATCCGATTACACTCTGATCCAGCCAAGTGCTAGCAGGCTAATCTGGATGTGTTGTGGACTGAATATGCCTTACGGTTTGGAGCATTGGTAAACTTTGAAACATTGTTGTTACCTTACACTGATCGAATGTAGATTACTAGGCTTCTGAAATCTAGAAATATTAAATAAATATATTCATGCCATGATTGGTAGGATGTTTTTGGTAGGCTATAGGCTAGTTTTTTGAGAGTGGTGGTAGCCTATGTGAGAATATTACTGTAATGTAGCCTAATGAATATGTCACAGGCGGAGGGCGCTATTGCCTCCTTAACACAATCTCTAGCAGTGGGGAGAACACTCTACTCCTCAATAATGCCAAGAGTCCGAGAAATATATTAAAAACCAGTATTTTATTAAGTTACATATAAAAAGAGCTTAATGCTAAAAGTCCCATCGACCAAAGGAGCTCCCTTCCCAGTGTTCGAATGTCCAGCACCCCCAACGAGCAGGCGGCCACGTCAGCGGAAGCAACTTTGCCCAGTGGTCGGCTCCTCCGATCAGAACATCGGATCAGGTCCCGCCGTCAGCAGACCTGCGTCCCAGTGGCAGCTGTTTGGTGGCAGAACACAGAGGCTACTTAGTGAACGCAGCTAAATCCCTCCTATAGACCCCAGCACATCCGAGTAACAGAAACACAGTTCACTGCACCAAAATACACACAGTTCATCACACGTTACATAAGGCCGATCATTAGCACAGAAATCTAACCACTGCAATCCACACCACACCACTTGGCTATTACGCGACTTGGGCTCGGGCTGTAGGCAAAGGGGGGGGGGGGGGGGGGGTGGATTATAGCTACAGTTCATGAGGTAGTCAGCTGCAATGGGCAGACAGCAGGAGCAGAGAGGTAAGGACACAAAGGCCGTAGCCGGGTGGCGCTAGGCAGGGAGTGCAACCAGTCCAACACAGTTCTAAACAGCACCAAAAATGCAGTCAAGGGGGCCAGGGGATAGGAGCTGCTAGGTAGGGACAGTCAATAATGTAGTGCAGTAGCACCAGAGTTATAGAAAGGCCTATGGCCCAGCGATGGGCATTCAGGAGGCAATTAACAAATACTTAGCTCTGCGAGGGGCGGACGTTTCCACCCCTCTGACATCCAATGACGCTTGAACACACAGTCGGCCGCCGTTGAACAGGGGACGAGCGAAGTCTGTAGCTCACTTGATAACTGGGGGCAAGTTGTACGCCGTAGCTCACTTGATAACTGGAGGCGTGTAGTCCGTAGCTCACTGGATAACTGGAGGCGTGTAGTCGCGTGTAGTCCGTAGCTCACTTGATAACTGGAGGCGTGTAGTCCGTAGCTCACTGGATAACTGGAGGCGTGTAGTCCGTAGCTCACTTGATAACTGGAGGCGAGTGTAGTCCGTAGCTCACTTGATAACTGGAGGCGTGTGTAGTCCGTAGCTCACTTGATAACTGGAGGCGTGTAGTCGCGTGTAGTCCGTAGCCCACTGGATAACTGGAGGCGAGTAGTCGCGTGTAGTCCGTAGCCCACTGGATAACTGGAGGCGAGTAGTCGCGTGTAGTCCGTAGCTCACTTGATAACTGGAGGCGTGTAGTCGCGTGTAGTCCGTAGCCCACTGGATAGCTGGAGGCGTGTAGTCCGTAGCCCACTGGATAGCTGGAGGCGAGTGTAGTCCGTAGCCCACTGGATAACTGGAGGCGAGTGTAGTCCGTAGCCCACTGGATAACTGGAGGCGAGTGTAGTCCGTAGCTCACTTGGAAACCGGCGAGTGAAGTCCTAACCGATGCTTGGAATGCTGCGGTCGATTCGGCGTGGCAATCCACCAAGCCGGTAGCGGTAGAGGGTGGACAACACCGGGGAGAGTCCTGTTCCTTGTGGAGCTCTGCTGCTACTGACCACAGTCTGTGATGTGAGGTCACACAGTCTGAGGAAATGGGGCCGTTCTGTGAGGTAGTCTGTAATCCAGGTCACCAGCCTGGTCTCCACTCCCATCTGCAGCACTGACGTTCTGTGAGGTAGTCTGTAATCCAGGTCACCAGCCTGGTCTCCACTCCCATCTGCAGCACTGACGTTCTGTGAGGTAGTCTGTAATCCAGGTCACCAGCCTGGTCTCCACTCCCATCTGCAGCACTGACGTTCTGTGAGGTAGTCTGTAATCCAGGTCACCAGCCTCGTCTCCACTCCCATCTGCAGCACTGACGTTCTGTGAGGTAGTCTGTAATCCAGGTCACCAGCCTGGTCTCCACTCCCATCTGCAGCACTGACGTTCTGTGAGGTAGTCTGTAATCCAGGTCACCAGCCTCGTCTCCACTCCCATCTGCAGCACTGACGTTCTGTGAGGTAGTCTGTAATCCAGGTCACCAGCCTGGTCTCCACTCCCATCTGCAGCACTGACGTTCTGTGAGGTAGTCTGTAATCCAGGTCACCAGCCTGGTCTCCACTCCCATCTGCAGCAGTTTGTCTCTCAACAGGAGTGGCTGGATGGTGTTGAAGGCACTGGAGAAATCAAAGAACATGATTCTCACAGCCCTGCCTCCTTTGTCCAGGTGTAAATGCACCCTGTGCAGCATATAGAGGATAGCATCCTCTACTCCAACATTCTCCTGGTAAGCAAACTGTAGGGGGTCCAGTGCATGGCGAACCTGGGGTTTCAGTATGTTGAGAAGTACAACACGCTCAAATGTCTTCATAATGTGTGACGTGAGGGCGACCGGTCTGTAGTCATTCAGTTCTTTGGGGTGTGGCTTTTTGGGGACTGGTTTGAGGCATGAGGTTTTCCACTGTGTAGGTACCTTGCCCTCATGCAGGCTCTTGTTGAAGAGGTGTTGCAATGGCTCAGCTAGCTCATCTGCACAGGACTTGAGTAGTCTGGCACAGACACCGTCAGGGCCATTAGCCTTGAGCTTAAGCCGTCTCAGTGCTCCACTTACTTGATCAACTGTGATGGTGGGTGGTGACTGTTGGTGTACAGTTAGCAGGGGAGGTGGGGTGGGTTGAGAGTGGGGTCCACACTCCACCGCTGTGGGGGTGGTAGTGAAGATAATTTCAGAGGAGGTAGAAGGGGGAGGGGAGTCCAGTGTGAGTGCTGAGTGTTGATTGTCTTTGTGGGGGAAGGGGTGTGTGTGCAGGGTGTGAGCTTCACAGTTCTCAGGTGTAGGGGTGCCTTCAATGGTGGGAGCAGGGAGAGGGGGGGTGGGCAGGGTGTGAGCTTCACAGTTGTCAGATGATGGGGTGCCTTCAGCTGTGGAAGAGGGGGGAGGGTAGCTCAGCGAGGCAGGAGGTGTGGTGCCAGCTATACAGTTGTCAGGAGCAGATCGGTAATTAAATCTGTTGTAGAACAAATTTAATTCCTCTGCTCTGTCCTTGTTGCCCTCAGCCCTTCCACTCTTGACACCAAACCCTGCCATTGTTTTGATGCCCTTCCACATCTCCCTTGTGTTGTTCTCCATTTTCCTCTCCTCTTTCCTCCCATACGCCTCCTTAGCAGCCCTCAATGCTATCTTCAGCTCCTTCTGAATATTCCTCAGCTCCACCGTGTTACCCTCCCTGAAGGCCCTCTTCTTCCTGTTCAGGAGGTCTCTCACGCTGCTAGTCACCCAAGGTTTATTGTTTGGGAAGCAGCGCACAGTCTTGGTGGGAACTGCGACATCCATGCAAAAATTGAGGTAGTCGGCTGTACAATCAGTGATCTCCTCAAGGTTTCCACTGTCCTGCAGTACACGCCAGTCAGTGGACTCAAAGCAGTCTCTTAGAGCCTCTTCTGCCTCTGGAGTCCACATCCTGACAGTGCGTGTTGTGACTGGGAGACATTGTACTCTTGGTTTGTACACAGGCTGTAGGTGTATGAGGCAGTGGGCTGAGCTGCCCAAAGGAGGGAGTAGTATGCATCCTTCACGTTTGTGTAGAGTAAATCAATGGTCCTGTTTTTCCTTGTACTGCAGTCCACATGCTGATGGACGTTCGTCAGGGTAGAGTTGAGTGTGACATGATTGAAATCGCCAGATATTACAAAAAAGGCGTCCGTGTGTTGTGTCTGCAGTCTCGCCACAGTTGCGTGGATGACTTCACACGCGACGTCCGGGAGGGCTCGCGGTGGAATGTACACACAGAGAACAATGGCGTGTGTGAAGTCTCTCGGCAAATAGAACGGACGTAGACTCACCGCGAGTAGTCCAAATCCTTACTGCAAAAAGTCTCCTTTACAGTTACATGTCCGGGGTTACACCATTTGCCGTTGATGTAAATTAAACTTCTTCTTCCTGGAAAGTTGTGTATCGCGGTCCAGTCTTACTGTACTGAAACCCGGTAAATCAACTTCGGCGTTCGGAATGTTGTTGTTCAGCCATGTTTCCGTCAGGCAGATCACACTAGCCTCCCGGTACAGCTTTTGATTCTTGACCAAAGCAGTCAGTTCGTCCGTTTTGTTTGCAAGAGAGTTCACATTTCCCATCACTATTGCTGGAACAGGGGGTTTCGGCCTCGGAAGCGAAATAATTCCCTTAGGATGTTAACTTGAATCGGACACGGAGACTTGCGTATCGCGATCAGCTGATTCCTTGAGTAAATAAGTTTCCCGCTGTCAGGACAAATTCCAAACTTATCCATATCCATAGGATATAATTGTAGACACCTTCTGGTGTTCAGAAGTAAAAAAAAGAGATAAGAGAAAAAAACACAAAAAGACGAAAGAAACAGAGACAAGAGGAGCTACTAGACTTCAATTGAAGAAAGCAAGATATCTGGTCCCATGTACCATGGGGCTTTTTCGGTTGTGTCCTGTATAGATGTGCTACTGTTGGAACCACTCCTGAGGTTCACCGCTGCCTGTGTGGGTTTTTTTTTTCAGATAGACTTCCTCATCATTCAGAGAGGTGAAGCTGAACACAAGGGCATCTTTGACTTTTGGGTCCATCAGGAAAGTGTCGAGCTCCGGGCCAGGAGTTTTAATCATGTAACCTGGTAATAGTTTTCTGTACATGGTGACAGTGTTGATCTCAGTCTCCTTTCCATCCAGCCACTGCTCCATTTCTTTCCCACTGAAGCCAGATGCATCTTGGGACATCAGGAGGTCTCTCAGGGCTGTTTCCTCTGCGTTGCCTGCTCTGATGGCTGGGATCAGAACTGCCATTTTCCGCAGGAACTCAACGGTGAAAACACTCAGGCTGCTTTGGAACTTCTCCAGTTTGGTGATGATGTCTTCAACCTCAATCTCTCTGCTCACCTCCAGAAGATCGTTGGTTCTTATCTTAGTCTGTTGGAAATCATCAAACGCCTTCTCTGCTACTGGCACTAGTGTCTCTGATATGGCTCTTTTGAGCTTGAGCTTAGTGTTAATAAGCTTGCTCAGTGGATACAGCCAGACCTTCACAGGCACAACCTTCTCTCCTTTCTTCCCCAGCAGGCTGGGCAGCTCTTTGTACACCTTCACAGCCTTTTTTTTCAGCAGTCTTTTCAGTTGAGTGTCACCATAAAACCTGCATTTGAAGTTTTTGACCCTCTCCTTGTCTGCACTGTTCAACCAGAGCAGGAACAGGTGGAGGTCATCAGACTTCAATCAGCACGTGTTACCAGGCAGAGAGAGAGCTCATGACACAGACTTGCTTCCCCAGCGATGGCCAAGGTGTAAAAAATACATTTCTAAATATCACCTGCTTGCTGCAGCTTCGGTCTGCACGTCAATTTAAACCCGCATCTTTTTCTCTCTCGAGCATTTAATCTGCTGCCAGCCTGTATCTCCACATCGTCCAAAATGCTTGATTGCATTGCATTCTCCACATTTTTAGTTACATTTTCATGTACCACATCAGCATTTTTGTTCTGTGAATCTTTTGTAAATTGCTTTACAAATACCGTCGGGCCTATTGGCCTATTGCCATGGCTTGCCTCAGCTTAGGTCACGTCCTTTTAAAACCATCTTTTTCTCTATCCTGAGCATTTAATCTGCTGCCAGCTTGTGACTCCACATCGCCCAAAATGCTTGATTGCATTGTATTCTCCACATTTTTAGCTACATTTCATGTATCATATCAGCATTTTTGTTCAGTGAATCTTTTGTACATTGCTTTACAATTACCGTGGGGCCTATAGGCCTATAGTTTCGGTCACGTCTAAAACGGCATCTTTTTCTCTCTCATGAGCATTTAATCTGCTGCCAGCTTGTGACTCCACATCGCCCAAAATGCTTGATTGCATTGTATTCTCCACATTTTACTAACATTTTGGTGCACCTCATGGCATTTTCTTTCAGTGAATCTTTTGCTTTGCAATTACCTTCCTGCCCTCCTCTTGGCTGCCTTCACTCCTTCATCTTCATTAATCTTTTTGGCCTCAATACATAGTCTCTGTTTTTGGTTTTGGATTTTGTGAAATACATTTCTAAATAAATGCGACTTATAGTCCGGTGTGACTTATATATGTTTTTTTCCTGCTCATGATGCATTTTTTGACTGATGCGACTTATACTCAGGAGCGACTTATAGTCCGGAAAATACGGTATAACAAATTTTCAGTCATGTATTCATGAAAACAGCAGTCAATGAATAAAATCCTTACGTTACACCATCGGTGATCAACACAGTCTTCACGTCGGTAACGTAACATTAACGTTGTCATTCATGTCAGATGTTTCTATCTAAGTAAGCTAAGCAACTTGGCTACAAACAACTGTAAATTGTGCTATACATATTACGAAGGAATGAAAGGTTTATTTGACAATAAAATACCGATTAGGTGTACTTGACATAAAGTTGGCAGTCATGAGGCACGGGAGTGAACTTTATTCTGACTACGCATCAGGGACATGTTGCAGCCTCTTCTGATGCTAACGTTACCTAACTTAGCTAGTTTTCTGTATCAGCTGACAAGCAAGGAACATCGTTCAAAATAGAACAAATCGTTAAAATGTCAGTCCTAGTAGGTCTGTAATCTTGGTTGACATATAGTAACCCCCCAGAAATGACTGAAAACAATGAGTTTACTAAAGATTACGGTGTGCTAAAATACCAGCTGTCATATCAGCTGAAGTGAACACACACACACATTATGTTACGGCCATGCATACAAGGTGTAATTACCAGCAAAAATAACTTTTAAAAACGATTTTGAAGTAATAACATGGGTAACAAGTAGTAATAACATAAAAAGACTTGTTTTTACCTCAGATGATCCAGTAGTGTCTCCTTTAGACGACGTCAAGATCAACGCTGCAATCAGTGCTTCCTGCTGTTTTTCCTCTAGTGGAGGGAGACGTCAACTCTTGATTTTTCCTTCACGTAGTAAAATAAATTCGCGCCACAAATCCCTTAACCAATCATATCGCCAGAAAGCCTATGATGTGACGTTTTTGAGGAAGTTTTCATTGATAAAATTGGTTGGGGTATGGCTGAGTTATTAGACTGAACGTCATCGGTACTGGGGTACCGAAATTAGAGCGTGCGGTCTGCAAAGGGTTAAACGCCTGGCGTGGCTACAGGTTTGGGTTAAAGGCCGGTCTCAAATAGAGACCTGGTCTGTTTTTTAGTTTCGGGTTGTATTTAATCTTCTAAAACCCGTCCGATTGTCTGTTTAAAGCCCATTGCAGAAAGGAGTTGCAGCGGTGTGAATTTGAGGTTGCACGTCATTGCAAAGCATTCACCATGTCTAGTTACAGTTGCAAGGTTTTAGAATGTTGCATGAAGTTGCTGGTTTATAGAATGTTGCAGCTCATCTTGTCGCGAATTTTAAGCCAGTATGGTGCAGACTGTGCACGCTAACGTTATGATTAGATGGCATTAAAAGACGGTGGGGAAAAGCTAGAGTTCCAAATTGGAAAAGTTGGAATTCCAAACTTTTTTCAATATGAACTATGCCTATATGTCCGACTCTGTCATCGTTCAGTTCTTTGAGTAAAAGACTCCTTTAAAATAAGTCAAAAGGATCTTTCGAGAGAGCGCTAGTCCATAAGATGTTCCGACGTTGAGAGCTAAACAACAGTACCTTGTCCGATATTGAGAGATAAACAACAGTACCTTGTCCGTAAGATGTTCCGACATTGAGAGCTAAACTTTAGTACCTTGTCCGTAAGATGTTCCGACATTGAGAGCTAAACTTCAGTACCTTGTCCGTAAGATGTTCCGACATTGAGAGATAAACAACAGTACCTTGTCCGTAAGATGTTCCGACATTGAGAGATAAACTTCAGTACCTTGTCCGTAAGATGTTCCGACATTGAGAGATAAATTTCAGTACCTTGTCCGTAAGATGTTCCGACATTGAGAGCTACACAGTACCTTGTCCGTAAGATGTTCCAACATTGAGAGCTAAACTTCAGTACCTTGTACGTAAGATGTTCCGACATTGAGAGCTAAACAACAGTACCTTGTCCGTAAGATGTTCCGACATTGAGAGATAAACTTCAGTACCTTGTCCGTAAGATGTTCCGACATTGAGAGCTAAACTTCAGTACCTTGTCCGTAAGATGTTCTGACGTTGAGAGCTACACAACAGAGGAGCAGGCTGAAGCGCAGAGAGAGGACGATGCATTGCAGGCGTCGGCCACTAGGGGCGCTGAAGACCACGCTGGCCCAGGAGGGTCCCATGGCAGATGCTGAAGAATGATCAAATGATCAAGGATTAAACATCAGGAGAGAGTTGTGCAAAACAGTACCTTGTCAAATGATCAAGGATTAACCCTTAGAACCCGATTGATGCAAAGTGCGTCAAAAAACACACCCTTTCTTCTTTGTTACATTGCTCCACGACTGTTCATCGCAACGAGATAAAACCTTTATTGCATGACAGAGAAGAAGTGGGGCTTTCCAAAGAGACTACGCACTTGTCTGTACGATCAAGTATGAAAATTTAAAAAAATCATGAAATTAAATCAAATTGCATCATATTTACAGTCTATACTTCTCTGCGTTCACCTGCGCACCCATTACTCGCGTTTGAATTACTCGCGAACCCGTGATCGCATAGATATGGCAAGCATATCAGATGAAAGAGGAGAAACAGGGCTATCCATTGGTACCATCTTTCTGGCTTATAAAAACAGACAAAGTGACTGCAAAATATTAACGTCATGTACACAAACCAACGCTGCACACCCATTACTCTCGGAGTAATTACTCGCAGACCCGTGATCGGATATATATGCCACATATGTTAGATGAAAGAATAAATACATACACCAAATACATCCTTCTAGGTTATAAAACAGACGAAGTGACAGCAAAATAATAACTTCATATAGCTGGACTTACCCCACGTTTTTGTCTGTTTTTGTGGCAAAGCATGTTTATAATTCAACGCTATCGTGTGTTTCTCTATGGCAAAACATGTTCATAATCCGGTTTTGAGATCCTAGCAAATTCCTGCATGGCATCCAATTCAAGGCTCACATTGCATCCCAATTTGTTCAACAAAGAAACACCTTTTTTGCCTTTACTTTGTTCATGGCAATGCAGTAAAAAGTTGAGAATCATCATGTGTGCATACACCATAGTCACACATGCTAACAGGCAAACTTGGGTCAAGTCAGGTCAGATCAGTTCGTGTCACAGATATGGAGCGCAGAATGGTCATTTTTTATCGCTAAATAAAAAATGGCATTTATTTCCGTAAATCACACACCACACATTTCTGTAAATTGCTCAGCCCCAGAGTATCCCTCCAACATGGCAATTATATTGCCCGTTTCAGGACAGTCTGCCCTACACACACATGAAATGCATGTAGAGCTATGAGCTTGCTGTGGTGAGATACAGGTCAAAATATAAGAATTTTTATAATATGATTTTTATATTTTAATTCTTTAAAAATCTAGTGTGCTAGTACTAATACTTGAAATGATGGCAGATCTGGATAGCCTAAACTCTGCTGAAAAAAACAATATATAATATGTGTGTGTGGCACTTACAATGACCAGAATAAATCCTTATGAATAAAGGTAGTGAAAATGCCCTAAAAACAGCTTAGGGTTCTAAGGGTTAAACACATAAGGAGAGAGTTGTGCAAAACAACAAGCTTGCAGGCATTATACCTCCTTCTTAGATATATTTTGAGTAGGGCTGTCAAAATAACTGATTCATTTTGATTAATTAATTTGAGAAAAAATAACTGATTAAAAAAATAGCGCAGATTAATCGATTCCGTATGACCTTTGACTCCCGAGCTGTTCTAGTCAGTAACCATTAGACTGTAAAATGAAGGAGAGAGAAGAAAATGTGCTGCCTAGATCATTGATTGGAACATTTACTTTTAAAAAACAGCCGGATGGTGTTAATAAAAAATAAAGCGTTGATAAAAATAAAGTCCTCTGCAATGTCTGCAGCAAGGAATTTGCATATCACCGGAGTTCGTCAACTCTAAAGTCGCACATCAATGCAAAGAAATAGTTTTGACATTGAGGGGAGTGTTCATTTATTTTCATTGTGTCCCCTAGGTTATATCTGTGGACTGAAATGCCTTGTATGTGAAAAAATCTTCATCCCGAAGCACTTTTTTCCTCAGCATATTAGGTCATATCATAGATTATTATGGCCATTATTTGAACAGTGAAAATAATAATAAAAGAGTTTTTTAATGTCACTTTAATGTCACTAATGCTGATTATTCAATGATTCGTTTGAATTTAAATATTCAAAATACTTTCACAGCAAAAAAATATATATGCAATTAATTTAGATTAATTAATCACAGAGTATGTAATTAATTCGATTACATTTTTAATCGATTGACAGCCCTAGTTTTGAGTATTGTTACAGAGGGTCCCCGTTAAAAATTGACACTTCATTCACGATAATGGTGATTCACGCAGCTGGGTGACATGTAAGTACAACTGCAGCCGCTTGGGGGCAGCATAGTCCGCTGTGGCGTTCAACGGTCGAACTGGACGGCGCATTCGACAGCAAGGGCTGTGATTGGCCGAGTTTTCAGTGCGTTTCTCTGTTTTTAGCAGCCCCTGCAACATGCTAATACACTGTAGCCTAAGCTTTGTACATAATGTTAAACATAGTTTTGGATTCAGTGGCAAGATTTCTTGAGTGTATAGTGCCTGTCTCTCAGTAATGTTTTAAAATGAGAGCTTCGTCAGCTGGCAGTAGGCTACTTTGTCGGTAGTCATGAGAAGTTCGCTTGCTAACAGAACATAAAAATGCTGCCCAGAAACCTTGTGAATAGTTCTGACACTAACGAGGTTGAAATATAGACTTTGCCTACAGCATCTCCTTAACAGTAAAGTTAACAAAATGACAGCATTCATATGACAAAGGAAAACGAATCCGGTCACTCAAGACTGTGCCGCAGCCGTGGGGCAGAAGACGCTTGGTGGCCGTCCACAACGTTATAAACTTAACCTAAATAGTCGGCTGCTGTAAGCTACAATCGGATTTTATTGTATACCCCTGTTGTCTCAATGATGATAACATCTCATTTCCGACTATATTTCAAAGTGTGCCGTTCATTTGCATTATTAACATAACATCGTATTTTGTCATTTTTGGCGAAGACATGCATTCCGTTAGGGATATTGAACATATTTAACATTCTCTAACCATCGTGATTTCGAATTGGTGCAGTTGTCAGCACAAAAACTCATTTTATTCTTTTGCTCTTTTGCATTGCTCTATGCTGTTCTATGGTGCTTTCTGCCTCTTGGTTGCGCACGCATGTTTTCGTGGCGTTTCATAGAAATCCATATATAATGAGCGCATAAAACGACTTGTTGACGTTTTGGGACATTAATCTACATGTAGGCTACGTTAAGCTTTAAGGATTGTATGTCCTTAATTTATTTATATAGGCCTATTTAGGCTACTTGCGCAAACCCTGGATACTTTTATTGCCACACAACAATATTGGTGGTATTTGTTACATTAGCTTCAAAAGGCACCGCTTCAGAAAGCTGCACTGCTTGTGAAAGAAGGGGGTGGGGGAGGGGAGCTTGCAGCCAAGTGTCGGAAAAATGCATAGCCTACAACACAGAACCCGCTTCTCGCATTAGTCACTGACAGTAGACACGCTTCCAGCCTAATGACTTTCACACATTTTGAATGATTTACAGCAGGGGTCTCAAACACCCGGCCCGCGGGCCAAATCCGGCCCGCGTCCTGCCCAATTCCGGCCCGCGACGTATGACAAAATAATAATGTAATCCGGCCCTTGAGGCTATTAATTGCGACAAACAACGATACTGCTTAAAATAGACGATAGATCCAGGTACGGTGACACATCTCATTTGTAGGCCTACTCTACTCTTCAAACCCAAAATCGCTGCGCAAAGTTTTCAGGAAATACTTGTATTACACGCGAGAAACACAAAGACGTGCATATGTAATGACGCGGAAGCGATGCAGGCCATAGTGTTGCAGAAATTGAAGCAGAAATTAAGCAGAAATAGGCCTACACCAAATGTTGAAAAACGTTCACGTGTGATGAAGTCTTAGGTAAGCTATGTTATTCACCTATTCTAATTCTGAAGAAGAATATCCTTTTGGAGATTATGATCGATCGTCTATGACAGTGATAGTCACGGTGCGTCTCTGAATGGAGGTGCGTGTATACAACGGTGTCCACTAAGCATACCATGCTTGTTTCGACCCTCTGCCCAACATAGCTTGGAGGTTGCAGTGGTAATCGTGATAATAGTGTCCGTAATGGATGTGGTACAGACAGCAGGGCTAGTAGAAATAGGGCTCTAAAGAACTACAAAGTCACCCGCAATATGATGCGAACTTCTGGGTACTGCAGAAAATATTTCTTAACTTCAAAAACTCAGTGTCTAAAACTCGGTGTCATTCAGACTCAACCCTCTTGACGTTTGGTGATTAATTGACAGCTGTTTTGGGACACGTTAAACTTTCTTTATAATGAGCGCATAAAACGACTTGTTGTTTGGGACATTAAGCTACGTTAAGCTTTTTCACGTTAAGGATTGTATGTCCTTAATTTATTTATATATTTAGGCTACTTGCGCAAACCCTGGATACTTTTATTGCCACACAACAATATTGGTGGTATTTGTTACATTAGCTTCTAAAGGCACCGCTTCAGAAAGCTGCACTGCTTGTGAAAGAAAGGGGTGGGGGAGGGGAGCTTGCAGCCAAGTGTCGGAAAAATGCATAGCCTACAACACAGAACCCGCTTCTCGCATTAGTCACTGACAGTAGACACGCTTCCAGCCTAATGACTTTCACACATTTTGAATGTCTTTCTATAGGCTAAGCATATAATGGAGATAGAGTAGAAAACTGGATTTAACTAAACAAATGTAACTAAGTAAACTGATTGTTTACTCTACAGTAGGCTATGTTCCCCCTCTCAGGCTGTACAGTAGGCCTATTGAAAGTAGGCTAATGAGCTCAATAGACACGTTAGCGCTTCCATTAGGAAACTTTCGTTGCAGACTTTCACAACTGATTGTTTAGCCTACAGTAGCCTACTGTAGGCCTACTCTACAGTAGCCTAGGCTATAGGTTATGTTCCCCCTCTCAGGCTGTACAGTAGGCCTATTGAAAGTAGACTAATGAGCTTAGACACATTAGCGCTTCCAGCCTAATGACTTTCACACATGAATGATTTACAGTTAGACACATTAGCGCTCCACGCAGTGGCGTAACTAGGCCTAGTAGGTGCAGCAAGTGCAGTCGCACCAGGGCCTATGACCTCCGTCGCTACCCCCCGCAATGCAATTGCTGGAAAATTCTATACCGGTCCTTTCTGACTACCTGCGTGTCTTTGACCAGGCCAAGGCTACAGCGCAGACACTCGCAAATAAATGGGGGTTCAGAGTACATTTGAAAATGTGAAGAGTGAAGCGTCACTTTGACGAACTATCGGAAGATAAACGCTTAACCGATGCAGAGAGATACTTAAAAGTGCAGGTATTTAATGCAACTCTGGACATCATAATCAGTCAGCTCTCCCAAAGATGTGCAAGCATGCGGGAAACTTGTTATGTGTTTGAGTCTTTACGTCCTATGATCCTTCAACTCGCCGGTGATGATGAACTGCTTGAAAAGGCAGTACGTTTGTCAGACCATTATAGCATGGACATTGCACCGACATTCCCAACACAACTCCTCTCATTTAGGTCTTGCTTTAAAGCAGAGATTTCACAGAAGTCATCTATTTTTCAACTTGCCAAAAGGCTGGTGGTAGATTATGACAGTGTAACATCCACATTCGGGGAAGTGTGTACTGCTCTCATGTTGTTTCTACATTGCCTATGACTGTGGCAACAGCTGAGCGATCTTTTTCCAAATGTTCAACAATTGCTGGTGTACAGGCTATAATCAATTAGCTAAATCATTTGTCCAGCTGTTTAAACATTTTTTCGTGTTACATTCAAACGCAAAAGGTGCTTTGATATATTTTGTTTAAACGTTGGCAAGCAGGCATGCTGCGGTTGCAATGAATGAGGATAATTGGTTTTATCTGCGGTGTTATTTTTTGCATTTTGAATATGACTCGCTCCAGCACGTCTACTTTTTTGCACGGTGCTTTCTTAAAGGAGCTGCACCATCTTACAACAATTGCATCTACATTTTCATATTAGAATGTTTTGTCAAGTGTAAGCTTAAACTACCGTGATCAAATTAAGTTTCCGTGCCCCCGCTGAAAGTCTCTTATGCTCTTATGCGCTTATCGTTACACTATCAAATCTATAAGTAACCGTGACAAATAGGGTATAAGATATATAAACTCACGCTATTGTATTATCATATATGTTTGGTAATGGCTCAGCTTTCTCTGATTGTTCTACTGACTTGGAAACTGCATCATGGAAGCAGTAAGTCAAGTCGCATCAAAAATAGTAGTGGCAGAACTCCAAAGTGACACCTTGTGGTTGTTTGTGTCAACTGCCGTTTGTGCCATTTCTGCTGAGAAAATGGGGATCGTGATTCCTGAAGGAACCCGTCCAAACTTAACGGGGACCCACTGTACACTGCAAAACTACAAATCTAACAAAGTGTTATTAATCTCATATTAAGATCCAAAAATCTATTTGGTATTATTTTTAGTATGAAGAGACTGACCTAGTGCTCTCTTGAAAGATCATTTAAGAAGACTTTGACTTTTTTGAGGAGTCTTATCAAGACAAATTTTCTCAACACACTGGCAACCAAAGCAAAACTATGACTATGCAAACCTGCAGTAGAATTTCATTATTTATAATTCCATTTATGAGTATATGACAATAAACAACTTGAACTTGAACTTAAAATACTCACCAGATATGTTGGGTCTGATAGTCAGTGTGTGTGTGTGTAGCTGTCCTCTTGCTGAAGTCACTTAGAGACAGGAGATAGACAGTTATATACACACACACAAGAGGGTTGGTCTGAACACCACTCATTCCAAAGCCCTTTGTTTGAGTGTGTATGTGTGTGTGTGTGTGTGTGTGTGTGTGTGTGTGAGAGAGAGTGTGCGTGTGAGTCAATGTTCTAAATGGAAAGAAAATTAGTTTCCTCATTCTCTCTGACAGCCAAATGCAAACTGACACTACACTACAAAACTGCTTATCTAATAAAATCTACTACCACCACCAACACCACAACCGCTACTACTACTACTATTACTACTACTAGTAGTAGTAATAATAATAATAATAATAATAATAATAATAATAACTGGACCAAGTGCTTTCTAATAATAATAATAATACTGTAATAATACTGTACCAAGTGCTTTCTCGTAAAATCATTTTACTTAATTTGACAACTTGACTTAAGACTCATCATGAAAACAAGCAAATTTGTTTGCCAGTGTGTTAAACATATTTGTCCTAAAAAAAGCAAATTTGGCTGCCAGTGCATTGAGCAAGATTGTCTTCTTACATTAAAGCAAAAGGATCTTTCAATGGAGCACTAGGTGTAAGTCTATTCATACTAAAACAGATTTTTTTGATCTAATATCAGTTTATTATTACACGGCTCTTCACAGTGCTGCAGAATGCTCCATTCACTTGAATGGGCCTTCCCAACGTTCGGCGGTCTGCTAATTCTGAATAACAGACCGTTGCTAAGTATAACAGACCGCTGTCAAGGAAAATGGGCTTTGTGCTTCTAACTCAATTCTTTCATATCACTACGCAAGGATTGGAACTTTCAAAAGTGAAAGCAGACGGTTGATCAGCTGTGTTCTAAAGAATGTTTGATTCAAGTTCAGCGTGTGTTGTTGCGAACTATTTGTTTCTCAGCAAAAGCCATGATGAAATGGTAACAAATAGGCTACAGCCTAGGTTATGTAGGCTAAAGAGTCATATCGTGGGGAGTTTATTGTGTCGTTTTGGTAAGTAGCCGTGTAATAAGCGGGATAAGGTATAGAACGCCGGTCATTGTCGGGAGATAGGTCCCGACAGGGCGAACCGGACCCCGACGCGCAGCGGAGGGGTCTTGTTCCGCCCTGAAGGGACCTATCTCCCGACAATGACCGGCGTTCTATACATTATCCCTTACTTATTACACGGCTCTTCATAGTGCTGCAGAATGCTCCATTCACTTGAATGGGCCTTCCCAACGTATCTCACACCACTACACTGAACTGGACTCTGAGAAGGCTGCATCTCACACCACTACACTGAACTGGACTCTGAGAAGGCTGCATCTCACACCACTACACTGAACTGGACTCTGAGAAGGCTGCATCTCACACCACTACACTGAACTGGACTCTGAGAAGGCTGCATCTCACACCACTACACTGAACTAGAACTGAATTCTTTTAAGAGGCAGGGTCAAAAAAAGTTTAGGATGTTTTAAATGAACTAGCTACATGTAACCAATGGACTTTCTGAATGAAATAGAATTAAAATTCATGGAGAAGATCAGACTATGAACTTTTACTTTTTATGAACTTTACTATGAATTTCTCACAGGGCCGTTTTCAACTACAATATAATTATCAAATCTATGAACTTGAATATAAATATTATAAATGATGCATATATTTTCTCAGGGGTACACTTTCAAACACATTTACACATGTATGATGCTGCGGGTACTTAAACATAAGTATAAGTATATATACACACTCTTTTGATCCCGTGAGGGAAATTTGGTCTCTGCATTTATCCCAATCCGTGAATTAGTGAAGTCAAGTCAAGTCAAGTCAAGTCAAGTTTATTTATATAGCGCATTTCATACACAGAGGTCATTCAATGTGCTTTACATAAACAAAACCAAACAATAATAACAAATAAAAAGCATAGAAAGGCAGTATAGTCAAAGAATAGTTAAAAGGTAAAGATCATAATAAAAAGAAAACATAAAACACAAGGTAAAATAATTTAAAAATAAAGGATAATTAGTGAGCAAAAAACAAAGGCAAAAGTAGTAAAAAAAAGTAATAAAAGATAAAGTAGAATAATTATCAAGGCAGATTCAGAATTTGTAACTCGGCACAGTTAGCAGAAACATCTGAGAACAGTTTGGTCTTAAGTCTAGATTTAAAACTGGCTACAGTTGGGGCCTTTTTGATGTCATCCGAAAGTTGATTCCACAGCTGAGCCACATAGCAGCTTGTCAGGCTGGAGTGAAGAGCACAGTCGCAGATGCAGTTCAGGTTTTTAATAATTTCAGTAACTTAGAAAGTGGTCAATAGACAAAGCAAACTCAGCTGTTATCAAGTAGAACCACACACACTGGATCAATTTCAACAGAAAACAAAAGGCAAACTCAAAGTTCATCAAACAACAGTTTGTTCAGGGTAATCCAATTCAAGGTCAAAGCACAGTCCACGGTCAAAGCACAGAAGGCAGTCAGCGAGGCAAAGGTTTCCAGACAGGGCAAGACAAAAGGGAAGTTCAGAGACAAGTGGGGTTCAATACCGTGAAACAAAGAGAGTCCAAGCAAACAGTCCAAAACGCGATCCGTGATCCGAAATCCAAAGTCCAAAGTCCAAAGGCAAACAGGGTCAAGCGCAAATAGTTTGTCTTGAATAAGGTTCCCCAAGAGTAGCTTCCGTTGCATGCGAACATGAATGAGCACTGACAAACAATTCAGGGTTCCTTTTAAGCATGGCTGCTCACTTCCTCCCTGGCTTGGCTGAGCCGGCCTTGCGCCGACTCCTTAGTGCCCCTGTTCTGGAGGGCACGCTGTGTGTTGAGTCGTGACAGAACCCCCCCCCTCGAGGGCCGGCACCCGACGGTCCAGGAAGGTTTGGGTGCGTGTCAAAGAACTCCTGGATTAAGGATTTGTCAAAAACGTCCCTCTGCGAGACCCAGGACCTCTCCTCCGGTCCATAGCCCTCCCAGTCTACCAGGAACTCCAATCCTCCACACCGCCGCCGAACATCCAGGAGCCTTTTGACTGTGTAGGTCAGAGTGCCACCAATCCTTCGGGTTCCGGGATTCTGGAGACAGAGGGGAAGAGACAGCTTTGCGAAGCAGAGAGACATGAAAAACAGGACTGACCCTCATCGATCGAGGAATGGACAACATGTAAGACACCGGGTTAATTCTGCGTGCCACTCTGAATGGTCCCACATACCTGGGCGAGAGCTTTCTGGATTCTGCAGGCATTGGCAATCCTTTAGTCGACACCCAAACTCTGTCACCAGGGTTGTAGAACACTGCCACCATTCTTCTTCTATCCGCCTGGCGTTTGTATTGGTTTGTGGCCCTGACGAGGTTCCGACGGGCCCTTTTCCAGAGTCGTCGAAGACGCTGGACTGAGGCATTCGCTGAAGGCACCGGACCCTCTTTTGGCGATGCAGGAAACAACACTGGAGGGTATCCTGTAAGAACTTCGAAAGGAGACAATCCTAAGGATGAAGATTCTAACTGATTGTGGGCTAACTCTGCCCACATCAGGTAACTGGCCCACGTGGTAGGATTAGAAGAACAATATGACCGGAGATATTTCTCCATTTCTTGGTTTATATGTTCAGTCTGGCCATTACTTTGGGGGTGATACCCTGAGGTGAGGCGAACAGTTACCCCCATAAGTTGCCAAAAGGCCCTCCAGAACCCTGAGATGAACTGTGGTCCCCGGTCAGACAGGATTTCCTCAGGTGTGCCCTGGTAGCGAACCACCTCTCTCACTAGAATGTCCGCTGTCTGCCGCGCAGTTGGCAGTTTCTGTAGGGGCACAAAACAAGATGTTTTCAAAAAACGATCAACAACAACAAGCACTACTGTAAAACCATTGGAGAGGGGCAATCCAGTAACAAAGTCAAGAGAGACATGTGACCAGGGGCGACGGGGGTATAGGCAAGGGGAGCAAGAGACCTTGGGGCCGCTGGTTGTCAACTTTATGGGCGGCACAGACTGAACAGGCAGAGACATAGCTCGCAACATCATCTCTCATTGACGGCCACCAGAAAGTACGACTAATCAGTTCCATGGTTCGGTGGCGTCCGGGATGGCCAACCAGGCGGGAAGCATGACCCCACTCCAACACCAGTGGCCGTTGTGCGGCCGGAACGAAAGTCTTGGAGGACGGTGTGTCAGGTGGTGGCTGTTCTAGACGGTGGCCATCTAGCACTTGTTCCATTAGTACCCAACGAACTGGGGCAATGACACAGTTGTCAGGGACAATCGGTTCTGGTTTCTCTAGAAGGCTATCTGGGGCAAACTGGCAAGAAAGGGCATCGGGCTTGATGTTCTTGGACCCAGGTCGGAAAGAGAGTGTGAAGTTGAAGCGTGTGAAGAGGGCCCACCGGGCTTGACGAGGATTGAGTCTGCGGGCCTCACGGATGTACTCCAGGTTTTTGTGATCTGTCCAAACCATAAACGGGTGTTGGGCCCCTTCCAGCCAGTGGCGCCACTCTTCTAGGGCCAGTTTGACCGCCAGCAATTCACGATTCCCTACATCATAGCGACTTTCAGCTGCGGTGAGCCGCCAGGAAAAAAAGGCACAAGGATGGACCTTTTGGTCATGGGAGGACCTCTGGGAGAGGACCGCTCCTACACCCACCTCAGAGGCATCCACCTCCACTATGAAAGGCAGTTCCGTGTCTGGGTGCATTAGTACTGGAGCAGTGGTGAACCTTCGTTTTAGCTCTGAAAAAGCTTGCTGTGCAGCGGGGGTCCATCGTAGGGAAGTGGGTTTACCCCGAAGAAGGCCAGTAAGAGGAGCTGCCCCCGTGCTATAATTACGGATAAAGCGACGATAAAAGTTGGAAAACCCCAGAAATCTTTGCAGCTGCTTCACCGTTGTGGGAGGAGGCCACTCCAGGACTGCTGTCACTTTAGACTGATCCATTATCAAACCCTGGGGGGAGACAACAAAGCCAAGAAAGGTGGTGCTAGAAGTGTGGAACTCACTTTTTTCCAGCTTGACGAAGAGTCTGTTTTGGAGTAGTCTCTGGAGCACTTGCCGGACGTGTTGAATGTGAGTATCTAGATCAGGGGAAAATATTAAAATGTCGTCTAAATAAACAAACACAAAGTGATCCAAAAAATCTCTCAACACATCATTAACCAAGGCTTGGAATACGGCAGGACAATTAGAAAGACCAAAAGGCATTACCAAGTACTCATAATGGCCTCGAGGGGTAATGAACGCCGTCTTCCACTCGTCGCCTTCTCGAATTCTGACGAGATGGTAGGCATTCCGGAGGTCCTACTTTGTGAAGACTGTCGCTCCGCTGAGACGCTCAAAGGCTGTGTTCAACAGTGGCAAGGGGTACTTATTCTTCACCGTTATTTTATTCAGCCCTCAGTAATCAATACATGGACGAAGCCCACCATCTTTTTTGCCCACGAAAAAAAAACAGCTGCTGCAGGAGAAGTGGATGGTCGGATAAGTCCATTTTGGAGAGACTCCTGTATGTACGCATCCATGGCTTGTGTTTCAGGAATGGACAAGGAGTAAAGCCTACCTCGTGGGGGCACTGTGCCAGGCAGGAGATCAATTGCCATATCATAGCTGCGATGTGGAGGGAGCGAGGCTGCATTTTCCTTACTAAACACCGCACTGGAGTCACGATACATGACAGGCACCCCAGGAGCATCAGCCAGTGGAGTAGGGATAGCTGCAACAGCAACGCTAGAGAGTGAGGGCAGTTCCGGTGGCCGATGAGCTGTACAGGCAGGTCCCCACTGAGTGAGAGTGCTGGTAGCCCAATCAAATGAGGGTTGATGAGTTATGAGCCAGGGGTATCCTAGGACAAGAGGATCTTGAGGAGTGTCTATTAAAAAGAAAACACAGCTCTCCAAGTGTGTGTTCAGTGTAAGCATTTGCAGGGGCTGAGTATAGAACTCTAGTTGTCCAGACCCTAGGGGGCGTCCATCTAAGGCCTGTACTGTTTTTGGAGTCTCACAACGAGTGATGGGAATCTGTAATTGGCGTGCTAGAGTTTGGTCTATCAAATTAACTGCTGCACCTGAATCCACCAAGGCTTGTAGACTTACTTGAGATCCCTACTGGAGGCCCAGGACAGACACACAGGCAGGGTGCAGCGAGACGTGGGAGCAGAGGCGACGACTCCGCTCACCAGGAGGCCCCCGACTCCTGGTGGGCGCGATCTTTTCCCTGGAGGTTTGGACAGGTAGCGCACACGTGACCCTGAGCTCCACAATACATTTTGAATCCGGCGACGTCGCTCCTCTTGGCTTAAACGGGAACGGCCCAGCTGCATTGGCTCTTCACCGTTATGGTCGACTGGGGAGCTGGGCCGAGGTGGTGTTGGTAATGGTAGTGGAGACATTTGGGCCCGGTTTGGCAGAAGAGTGCAGAACTCTCTTCGTTCTCTGCGCCTTTCTCGCATGCGTCTATCCAAAGCTGTGGCCAGAGTGACAATGTCATCCAAATCTTCACCCCAGTCTCGGTTCACCATTTCATCCTTCAGGAACTCCCTTAACCCCTGGTAAAAAGCAGTCACCAGCGCTTCATTCTCCCATCCAGTCTCAGCTGCCAGGGTTCGGAACTCGATGGCGTATTCTGTGACTGACCGTAAGCCTTGGGAGAGTGTGAACAAACGAGACGAGGCCAGTCGTTGAGTGAGGCCGTCATCGATGGGTGTCGATGGGTCCATAAGGCAGTAGCCCAATCCAAGGCCTTTCCAATTAGCCGTGTGATGATGTACGCAACTTTAGATCGTTCAGTGGGGAAGTTTGCTGGTTGCAATTCAAAGATCAAAGAACACTGAGTCAAAAAGCCTTTGCAGGTAGCTGGCTCACCAGAGAAAGGTGGAGGAGGAGACAGGTTGACGGTGGAGGAGGTAGGGGAAGGAGAGCCCTTAGGATCAGGCAAAGTCCTCACTCGATGACCAATCTGGTTAAGTGCTTCCTCCATCTTCTGGAGGCCATCTTGCTGGTTGTGTACAGTTACCCCAAGTCTCTGAACAAAAGCTCGAAGATCCTCTACATCCGCTGTGCTACTTAGATAAGGCTCATTCATGATGTCAGGCTGGAGTGAAGAGCACAGTCGCAGATGCAGTTCAGGTTTTTAATAATTTCAGTAACTTAGAAAGTGGTCTGATGATGAAATGAATGAGCACTGACAAACAATTCAGGGTTCCTTTTAAGCATGGCTGCTCACTTCCTCCCTGGCTTGGCTGAGCCGGCCTTGCGCCGACTCCTTAGTGCCCTCTGCTGTTCTGGAGGGCACGCTGTGTGTTGAGTCGTGACACAGCTAAAAGCTGCTTCACCATGTTTAGTTCTAACAGTAGGTTTTACTAGCAGGTTTTTCACCTGGGACCTGAGAGGACGAGAAGGTGTGTACTGCTGAAGCATGTCTGACAGGTATTTAGGTCCTGCTCCATTTACTGATTTATAAACAAGCAATAGAGCTTTAAAGTCAATTCTGTGACTTACTGGAAGCCAGTGCAAGGACTTAAGAATTGGAGTAATGTGGTCAGTTCTTTTAGTTTTTGTTATAATCCTAGCTGCTGCATTTTGTATCATCTGAAGCTGTTTAATAGTCTTTTTAGGAAGTCCTGTGAACAGTCCATTGCAGTAATCAACCCTACTGGAGATAAATGCATGAATGAGTTTTTCTAAGTCATATTTTGACATCAGCCCTCTGAGTCTGGCAATATTTTTGAGGTGGTAAAAAGCTGATTTAGTTGTCGCTTTCATGTGGCTGTTGAAATTTAGATCACTGTCAATTAATGCACCAAGATTTTTAACTGTATCCTTTACCTTCAAACCTTTTGTGTCGAGGAGAGTGGCAACCCTAAGTCTTTCCTCCTTTTTACCAAATATAATTACTTCAGTTTTTTCTTTGTTCAGCTGGAGAAAATTTTGAGACATCCAGGTGCTGATTTGTTCTATACACTGACACATAGATTCAAGAGGACCATAGTCGTTTGGTGACAGAGCTAAGTAAATTTGTGTGTCATCTGCATAGCTATGATATGAAATCAAGTTATTTTGGATGATTTGTCCAAGTGGGAGCATATAGAGGTTGAATAATAGTGGCCCTAAGATCGACCCCTGGGGAACACCACAGGTCAAGGACGTTGGTGTTGAGGTACAGTTTCCGATGGCAACAAAAGAAGCTCCTTTCTTGTAGATATGATTTTAGCCAGCTGATAACTATGCCTGTAAATCCAACCCAGTGTTCTAGTCTGTGTAGTAAAATATTGTGATCAACAGTGTCAAATGCTGCACTAAGGTCCAGTAGCACTAGGACTGCTGTTTTACCTGAATCTATGTTTAGGCGTATGTCATTGGAAACTTTAATGAGAGCTGTTTCAGTGCTGTGATTTGCCCGAAAACCAGACTGAAAGTAATCAAAATACCCATTTGATGTTAGGAAGGTGGTTAATTGATTAAATACCAATAAAAGGTAGATTGGTAGGTTTTGCCAATAAAAGGTAGATTGGATATGGGCCTGTAATTGTTTAGCATGGAGGCATCCAGGTTATTCTTCTTGAGAAGTGGCTTTACAACAGCTGTTTTCAGTGACTTAGGAAAAGTGCCAGACAGCAGTGATACATTTACAATTTGAAGGACATCCGCCGCTATGAGATGAAAAACAGTTTTGAAGAAATTGGTAGGCAGAGTGTGTAAGACACATGTGGAAGAGCTGAGATTCTGTACCGTTTTTTCAAGTGTTTCGTAGTCTATCAAGCTGAACATCTCTGACATCAAGTTTAGATTCCCTTTGTTTGTTGCTGGAAGTTCAGGTTGTTGAATTTGTAATTGAGCACATATGTTGAGTCTGATTTTGTCAATTTTACCTTTAAAAAAAGATGAAAACTCATTGCATTTATTAGTTGAGAGAAGTTCAGGTGCTAATTGTGAGGGGGGATTTGTTAATTTATCAACAGTTGAAAATAGAATACCAGTGTTATTTGAACTTCTATTGATAATGTTAGAAAAAAAGGACTGTCTTGCTTTGGATATTTCAGAGTTATATGTGCGGAGCATCTCTTTATGGATTTCATAGTGGATCTGAAGTTTGTATTTACGCCATTTTCTTTCAGTCTTCCTACACTCTCTTTTTAGAAGTTTGACTGCTGGATTTTGCCTCCATGGTGCTTTCTGTTTGTCCTTAACTTTCTTGAATTGTAATGGAGCAATGTCATCCATAATGTTTGCCATTTTTGCATTAAAGTGATCAAATAAGTCTTCTACAGAGTCTGACAGTTGACTTGACTTTAGTGAAAGTGCTTGCTCAAAGAGAGCACTTGTCTGATCATTTGTGATTCTCCTTTTTACAATCATAGCTGTGTTTTGAGTGTGTGGGGACATAGACACATCAAAGAACACGCAGAAATGATCAGATAAGGCCAGGTCTTTAAAAGCTGTAGAGACATCGAGACCCTTTGTGATAACAAGGTCGAGGGTATGGCCGAGAGAGTGTGTTGGCCCCTGTACATGCTGTGTTAGGGAGAAAGTATCGATTAATGCAATGAATTCCTTGGCGTAATTGTTTTCAGGATTATCCACATGCAAGTTTAGATCCCCTGATATAATAAGACAGTCAAACTCTATGCAAACGACTGATAGCAGTTCACCTAGCTCTTCAAGAAAAACTTTTGCTGTATGTTTTGGAGGCCTGTAAATTGTCAGTAATAAAATCTGAGGAGAAGACTTAATGCGTGCACACAGATATTCAAATGAAGTAAAGTCACCGAATGACGACTGATTGCACTGAAAAGACGTCTTAAAAATTGTGGCTATCCCCCCACCTTTTTTATTTGCTCTGGTAGCACACAAAAAACTGAAATTTGGGGGAGCTGATTCAATGAGAGTAGCAGCACTGTTTGCTTGATCTAACCATGTCTCAGTTAAAAGTAAAAAATCAAGGTTGTGTGTGCAAATTAGATCATTAATTAAGAATGATTTGTTTGAAAGAGATCTGATATTTAGGAGTGCTAGTTTTGCTGTAAGTGTTGGGGAAAAATGGTCCATGGGGGAAATCTGAGGTTGAATTGGTACGGGTAGGAGATTAGACTGGTTTACCCTATAAGCTCGATGCATTTGTGTTCTATTTCTTGTCAATACAGGAATAGAGAATGTCATGGGCTTACTGGGTCCTGGCATGTTCTCAAAACTACTGTCAGTACCATTTATATTTCAGGGACCCTGAGAATATCATACCATACAGTCATCATCATCATCATATTCAAATAATTGTCCACTGCAGCTGCTATATGCCAGCTGACAATATGAACTAAGAGGTTGTTGCTGCTTAAGAGATCCTTCTGAGTGGAAAGAGGGAGGCCGTGAAGGTGCCATGCGCACCTTTGGTGCTAAGGGTCTTGGGGTACTAAAAAACCGCACAGTTGAAGGTCTTGGTCTACCAACAAGGTGGGATGTTGATGGGTATACAGTTGAAGGTCTTGGGCTACTAACAAGTTGCAGGGCTACTGGCAGCAGTCCTTCCATTCTTGCAGGGAAAATCATGTGCTGGGGTGGGGATGGTGATGGGTATGCAGGGGATCCTGGGAAGTTTGAGCGGGTGGGGGAGTGTTGGGATGAGGATGGATATACAGGAGGGTTTGGGTGGCAGGCAGATGGAATGAAACACACTCAGCACACAGGGAACACACAGTGAGGTGAAGCACACACTAATCCCGGCGCAGTGAGCTGCCTGCATCAACAGCGGCGCTCGGGGAGCAGTGAGGGGTTAGGTGCCTTGCTCAAGGGCACTTCAGTCGTGCCTACTGGTCGGGGTTCGAACCGGCAACCCTCCGGTTACAAGTCCAGAGTGCTAACCAGTAGGCCACGGCTGCCCCAAGAGAGGCAGATGGTGTCATCATCCAATTTATGTTTAAAGCGTGGATCCAACGCAGTGGCCACTTGGAGAAAGTTCCCGATCTCATCATTCTGCAAAACACATGTTCTTTAAATGTTTTTAGCAAGCCACAGGATATTTCTATTCTACAACAATTTCTTTCCAGGTGCACTGCCACAGTCACTTACCTGGTAGCGCTTGGATAGGTTTGCCCAAACCTGTTTTTTAAGGTTTGACACAAAGACTGTGTCTCCCTCTTTTACAGCCAGGTGTGCCTCAAGCTTTTTGAGGATAGGCAGAATCTGTCTGCATGTGGGACTCTTTTCGGAGGATACACAGTGTTGAGGTGTAGAGCACCTTCATCAGGTTAATGAAGTCTTCAGCTTTCCTAAAATCCTCCTCAGTTAGCCGAGCAAGTCTGTATGAAAAAGAATTAAGAACACATAGATTGGAGTTAGAAATACTCTCTTTTTTCCTTAACAAAACATCTAACATATGCACTCCCTACATTAGCGTTCACATTCACTCTAATACTGTTCTTTGAATTAGAATTTTGTGTGTACTGGTATTTTACCTCTACCCAGACATCCCAACCCGCAAAAAGTCATTTCAGGTCATTTTCCTCCCCCTAAAAACGTTAGCCTACTTAAGATTAATATATAACGTCTAGTTAGGCTACACCAAATAAGGAAGGCCTATAGATAGAAATTTTGAACATATGTAGATTTTGGTAGTTTGGTCTTGTAGCCTTGGCAACTAGCCAGGCTACAAGCCCAAAGGCTATAGGCCTGAATAATATGCACATAAATTGACACTTGTTAAACTCACCTCAACATGTCTTTTGCAATCATTTAACCCCCCATGGGCAATGCTAAAGTCACTGTTACAAACAGTGCAGCGTGCAAGACTAGGCCTATCATTATGTTTTACTCTTATGAAACAAGGGTAGCCTACACTTTGAAATCTTACATTTTCCTTTTTTTGAGGCACTGACTCTGCCATGACGCTCCTGTTCCTATACACTGAACTGATTAGTTAAGTTCGGGAGAAAAGAGATAAAAGCCCGCCTACACTGAAAACTCGCGCTCTTGATCGCTCACTCTAGATTCCGGGAGATTTGATCTAATTTGCGGGCGTCAGCGGAGCCGCTATCAATATGCGGGAGACTGACGGAACTTCCGGGAGACTTGGGATGTCTGTCTACCTGTCCCTATCCATATGTCTGTCTACCTGTCCCTATCCATATTTTTTCTCCAAGCTGGCTGCTTGAATTGCAGGGTACTGCTCTGTGAATCTCTCCAGCATTAGGTACAGAGAGTTCCAACGTGTTCTCACATCAAGTATAAGTGAGTGTAAAATTGTATGATAAAAACAATTTTAAATCATGTAACAGATGCTTTTCATCCTAGGACACAAACAATACTTTTGTAAAATTGGATTAAAATACTGTAGTACTACTCTGCCGAGCTCATACATAACAATAAGACAGATCAGACATATCAAGTCATTACGTGTCAGTGCACAACAATGAACTAAAGTGAATGTCGTGTGTCTTACATAGAAGTTCTTGCTTCTCTCCGAGAACCACCTCGAGCACCTTTTCATCCACACAACAATGGTTCGGACCTTGGCCACCCACTGACTCACTGAATTTAGGGAGTATAGACTTTGTGAAATTATAGACTTTGTGAAATTATAGACTTTAAGTGTATGGGCGAAACAGCACAGTTTCACAAATCGCAGGCGCTTAATAGCCACATCCATGTTGGCAGCATTATCTACAGTGACTGCTACAATTTTATCAGATATGCCAAACTCTGACAGAACGTCACTGATTTCCTCTGCAACAACACAATCAGTTTCCTTGGTCTAAATTTGAATGTCTCTAAATGTGAAATTTTACCTTTACACTCATGTAATAACACAATCATAAACAACATCCCAGTAAAACACACTGTTAAATATTTAGGAATTAGTATAACTAAGAATATAATAGACAGGCAACAATTACATTTTTTAAGTCAAAAAGTATCTTTAACTCTTGGTTACAGAGAGACCTAAGTATATTTGGCAGAACTCTATTATCTAAGGCAGATGGACTGTCACATTTTGTCTATCCTGCCCTCTCTTTATTCATTAATGATAAAACTTTAAAAGAAATCAATACTATTTTTCTTGACTTTATTTGGAAAAATAAACCCCACAAACTAAAGAAAGAGATACTTTCAGACTGCAAAGCCCAGGGTGGTTTAGATGTTTTGGATTTCACAGATACTGTTAACTCTTTTAGAATTGGTTGGATCAAGAGATGTTTATTTAATTTCAACTCTTTATGGTTTTTTATTCCGAGTCACATATTTAACCAAGTTGGTGGCCTTTGTTTTATTTTAAAATGTAATTATTTATCTCCCCTCCAAGATTCCCCTTAAGCTATCTAAATTTCATCCGCAATGCCTTCTAGCCTGGAAACTATGCTATAGCCACAATTTTTCACCTCATAAAACACTTATTTGGAATAATGCTAACATTCTAATTAAAAACAAGTCCATATTTTTCTCTAAATGGTATGATCATGGAATCTACAATGTTATCTCTTTATTTGACAGATCTGGTGCAGTTCTGACTTACGAACAATTTATGTCACATCATAACTTCCCCGTCCCGTTTAGGGAATTTAGCTTGCTTATAAAGGCTATTCCAAAAGGATTAATCCAATTGATAAAGAATCATCTATCTTTTGGAGGAGATTATATAATACAACATAAGCTAGTTTTGAATGAAATAGATATAATGGACAGAAAGTTTAGTAATAAACATGTTCACAAGGTCCTTCAGGTTAAAAATAGAATTACACCAAATAGAGTTACACTTTTTTATAGATGGTTATGAGGAGCAATGTGAGAGAGAAATTTGATGATCATTGATCGTTGTTTTGGGACGTTAAGCCTTTCCCATAGGCGTCAGTGAAGGAGATTGAAGAATGACCATTTTTTTATACGAAAATATTTCTTAACTACAAAAACTCAGTGTCTAAAAACTCAGTGTCATTCAGACTCAACCCTCTTGTTGTTTTATTATCTTTTTCGTTGTCGTTTGAATGTTGGCAAGCAGGCATGTTGCGGTTGCAATTTAAGTGAAATTTCTACAGTAGGCCTACAACATGCTGTTAGGCTGGGCTACTGTCAATGTACTTGTACAGGTAAATGTTCAACAATTGCTGGTGTACAGGTTATATAATCAATTAGCTAAATCATTTGTCCAGCTGTTTAAACATTTTTTCGTGCTACATTCAAACGCAAAAGGTGCTTTGATATATTTTTCGTTTGAACGTCGGCAAGCAGGCATGCTTTGGTTGCAATGAATGAGGATAATTGCTTTTTTTTGCATTATTTTGAATAGGACTCGCTCCAGTCTCAACAGCACATACTTTTTCCACACGCTAAGTTCTAACATATATACTGTAGGCCTATCCCCTCTCGCTTTCTCTCTCTCCATCCCTGCACACGGTGCTTTCTTAAAGGAGCTGCACCATTTTACAACAATTGCATCTACATTTTCATATTAGAATGTTTTGTCAAGTGTAAGCTTAAACTACCGTGATCAATTTAAGTTCCCGTGCCCCCGCTGCGTCATGGAAGCAGTAAGTCAGTCGCATCAAAAATAGTAGTGGCACCCAAGTGACACCTTGTGGTTGTTTGTGTCAACTGCAGTTTGTGCCATTTCTGCTGAGAAAATGGGGTGCGTGATTCATGAAGGAACCCGTCCAAACTTAACGGGGACCCACTGTACATTTCCGGGATTGCACCATCTATTGTTAATGTACAGCACCAGTCCGCCTCCCTTCTTTTTGCCAGAAAGTTTAGAGTCTCTGTCCAAACGAGCTACACTGAAGCCAGGCAGCTCAACGTTAGAAGTGGGGATATGGCTTGTTAGCCACGTCTCCGTAAAGCATAACAAACTACATTCCCTGTACAACTTCTGGTTTCTTACCAGGGCATCCAGTTGGTCAGTCTTATTAGCCAGTGAGTTCACGTTTCCCATCACAATCGATGGAACTGAGGGCTTGTGTCTCCACTTCTTCTCCCGACGCCTCGTCTTCACTTTTACTCCCGCTCTGCAACCCCGATCATCAGACTCTGCCCCACCTATTTGTCAACCCAGGAGCCGCTACTGGCTGCTACCCACGTTATCTCCATTGGTGACTGTTTTAACTTACACAGATGCGCACACACAAGAATGAACGCTCACACCACTACCCCCTAATGCTATGCCTCTTTATTTGATAACAATAAATTAAGAAATGTTTCCAATTCTGGGAAATGTTTAGTTTCTTTTTCTTTCGGTCGCGGTTCAATGATACACTCCTAAAAATGCTGGGTTATTATCTCAACCATAACTTGTTTTTACTCATGTTGGGTTATTTTCTGTAACCCAGCTTGTTGGGTTGATAGTTTAGGACAGCGCCCCTCCTCTCCCCCATCTGACGTAAGTACACTACTCAGCACCAGGGTAACTTTAACACAGCTGCATAGTTATTTGAGAGTTCGGGGGAAATAGTTATTCTTTCAACCGTCCATGCAGTCCAGCAGCTGTCAACATGCAGTGGAAATCAGGCGATTTTGGAAGGTATGTATCTGCTTTTAACTTTTTTTTATTATTATTCAGACGGATTTTAAAAGTACACAAAGAGATACCCTTCGTAATATGAATGGATATTCTGCCTGCCAATTTCGTTCAGCCTAAGCAGGTTAAGAATTGTGTCATTCAAGCCAGCTAACGTTAGCTAACATTAACTTATAATTACTGCTCATGTTAATGTTAAATCTACACAAAGACAGACTCTTAAAAACATAGTTCTGTGTTCACTGGGTATGAACTGCTGAACGGAAACAAAACAAACCTTTACAACGAACTAAAATTAGCATACCAACAGCTGGCTAGGTCAACGTTAGCAGACGGTTGGTATGCTAACGTTAATTAAATTAAATGCTTCGTGGTAGTGCAGCATGTGTGTCAGCTAATCAGTGGTGGATGAAGTACACAAATCCTGTACTTGAGTGACAGTAGAGATACACATGGTCAAATCCTGTACTTGAGTGACAGTAGAGATACACATCATTGCTGCTACTGGAAGAAACTGGAATCCATGCATTTCCACTGAATTATTTTTGGAATCTGATCCCTTATCATACCTGTTCATTCTTACTCGTTGCTCGACTTATCGTGACTAAATTCAAGATGGCTGCAAACGTTAAACTTCGTGAAGATACTGTCTGTATAAATCGTCTTGTAAGTAAACTACCAGTGCTTTTTCAAAGTTCTCAATGTCTCGTTTTAAATGTCAGGGCCCTAGGAAGTCTACCAATGAAGTGTGGAGATACATTGAGCCTCGTAAATGGGTGTAAAACAGTGATTTATTTGCATGGCTAGCCCGATGCCGAAGCACCACTACTGAAAAAGTTGTTGGTAGCATCGGCTAACTAGCGCCAGATTTTGGAGTGCAGGGGACAAGTCGAGATGGGCTATGAGACATACGTTCACACTCGGTATCATGTTTCAATACACTTTAGGTCAATATCACACCGGAATTCTCCTTTAAGAGCCGCAGCCCTAATGTATATATAAGCTTTATTGCAGACACAAGTCCATATCATACACATACATAATAATATATAATAGTGTATTGGACTCATGCTACAGATGCTTTCTTGGTAAAGCCGGACCTCCGAGACGGGTCCTTCAGGAACAAAGCAGGGCTCTTTGACATTTTATGTTATTGCCACTAGATGGTGACATTTCCCCCTTTTCGAGTGCACACTCTACCTGTGCAGAGAGAGAGTTCATAAGTGGCCACACTGCTACGTATCTAATCAAATCTAACCAAGTGTTATTAATATCATATCAAGTGTTATTAATCTTATATCAAGATCAAAAAATCTATTTGCTACTGTTTTAAAATCTAACCAAGTTGTATTAATCTTATATCAAACCAAGTGTTATTAATCTCATATCAAGTTCAAAAAATCTATTGGCTACTGTTTTAAAATCTAACCAAGTGTTATTAATCTTATATCAAGATCAAAAAATCTATTTGCTACTGTTTTAAAATCTAACCAAATGTTATATCAAGATTAAAAAATCTATTTGCTACTGTTTTAAAATCTAATCAAGTGTTATTAATCTTATATCAAGATCAAAAAATCTATTTGCTACTGTTTTTAGTATGAAGACTTACCTCACACTTTCTCGTAAAATCATTTGACTTCCACTCAAAAACCATGGGTTATAAACAATCCAATGGGTTAAAAACAATGAGTTAAAACAACCCAATGTTAACCCAACCACTGCTTAAATAGTAATAACACTTAATAACACTTAATTAATAACACTTTGTTAGATTTTCTTTTTTGCAGTGTATATACCACTGGCTGCATGATCTGGCTATCTCTCAGGCACACACGTACACACACACACACACACACACACACACTCCTTAATGTGCAGCTGTGTGGATAAACTAGTTGAGCAAGAGGTGTGGTGCATTCCTCTTTGTTATTTGCCTGGCTTTTCACAGACACACACACACACAAGCCTATGCTTGCCTCAGGCACACACACACACTCTAACACACACACACACACACACACACACACACACAAGCCCATGCTTGCCTCAGACACACACACACACACCCGTGCTTGTCTCAGACACACACACACACACACACACACAAGCCTATGCTTGCCTCAGACACACACACACACACACACACACACCCGTGCTAGCCTCAGACAGTCAGACCAGCAGGGAGCTGAAGAAGGCAGAGTGAAGCGCGCAGCATTGGAGGTAAAATTGATCTTAAAAACTTCAGCAGGGAGTTTTGAACATTCTAACAAAAGATTCTGTTCTTGAGGTTCTTAAAGTCCATGTTGAATCCAGAGGCTTATAGATAGAGAGTTGCGACAACTCCAATGACGCTAATGTTCCATTTGATTCCAATAATGGCGGCTCATGGAAGCCTCAAATAGTTCTCGGAAGTCAAAGGCACTCTAAGAGATGCCACGCGGTTTTTAGGCTAATGACAGCCCAGGCTCCAGAAACGGCAACAAAAACAACCTGGGCAAACCTAGCCCATAAAAACATAACAAAACTGTTCTAGCAAATCACAGACAAGATGCGCGTTTAGGAGAGTTTCAATTGCACGGGAGCAGCATGGGAGGGAGGGGGAGGAAGTAGCGAGCTAGCTCTCTGTTTTGTTTGAAAGTCAACAGAAGTGATGTTACCCAGCATCGCTTAGAGCAACTTTAACAATTAATAATAACAGCAGTGTCGTTACAGCACTATAGACTATTAATATACTAATAAATACTACTACTACTAATAATAATAACAGTAATAGTAATAAAGTAATAGTATTAATAGCCTAGGCTATTTATATACTGTATCGACTATATCGACAGCTTTTGCCGCTTATTTTTTTTAAATGAGTTCCTTATCAAATAATTTAAAAGTGGCTAATGCCCAATAAAAGTGCCACACCGTAATAGCCTAATATAAGATGAACCTTGCCTATCCCATTTTAATTAGGCAGCACTAGGCTACACCGTGAACAAACTGGCAATAAGTTTTTGCGTTTGTACAGAGCCCTTCTACGGAGAGCCTTGGCACTTCCTATTAAGCCCCATTGTATCGGAATTGGTTGCAGTTCCATTGGTTCTATGTTGATCTGTGATGTCTAGGACCCAGTGTATGGAAGGTATTGAGCAAAAAGCAGTTTCCATTGGAAACAAATTGTTTTTTTTTGTAAAGAAATTAATTAAAATAGTATGTGCAAAAAATCATATTAATTTCAGGTGTGTCTGATTAGTCCCATATATGATAACTATTCTGCATTAGTTTGGTATAATAGGATAATTATTCTATATTGGAATCATAGGATAACGATTCTGCATTGGTATGGAGTCACTAGGTCACATGGCTTGGAAGGTATTGGAAAAAAGAAGACCATTCATATAGGAAATAATGTATTTTCTTTAAAATATTCATATAAAATATAGTGTGCTTACAGTGACTAAAAGAAGAGGTGTGTCTGATGAGTCCCATATAGGATAACTATTCTGCATTGGTTTGGAGTCACTAGGTCACATGATGTCAAAGCTATTGACAAAACAATACTATAAAGGTAATTCAGAAGGTACTTTACAGACGGTCCCTAAGTAGGTCGGCTGGGAGCAAGTAGACGGGCCATCTGTTTGTACACTGTCTGCAAACACGGGGTGAAACCGGCCGCATTAAAAAAAATGAATATCTGTCGAATATCCGAATATCAAACTAACTTCACCTCGGTATGCAGCGCCCTCACATGAAATCTGAGGAGGAACTGCATCCAGTCTAGAAACAGGAAGTAACCAGACAGTGCCAATTCTCTCTGGTTTGAACAACTTTTATGACGTGACGTTTCTTGGGCATTTAGCTTTCCTATCATGTCACCATAGCGTTGTATGCGCAATGCCCATTTGGCTATGGCTCAAAGTGTTGTTTTACTTTAAAAAGGGCAGCACAAGTGGATATAGTGCGACTGCTTCCCCAAAACAATTGCTCCATAACTGGATTTAATCGTTTGATATGTGGATAACTTTAAGGGGACTAAACAAATAAAAGGTAAGATTTTGTTATCACAAAGCTAGCTGGTTCGTTAAATATGGCGAAGCATATTACAGTCAACTTTGTAGGCTACTTGCAGCAGTGCAGCTGAGTTTGTTGTTACAGGCATGAAAACTCCTCACCTTTCGGCCAAAATCGCCGTTTTGAATCCAAAATGGGAGACTTGGCCTACGTGGTTCGCGCAGATCTGATAAGAAAATATTTGGGGGGAGTGGTTACAACTGAGTTTACAAATCACGCGCAGACGCGAATGCATCTTGATGTGTTGTCAGCCCCATTAAAAACGTGTCTGATCCAGCAACGAATATGTGAATGCAGGCCCTATGCATACAGTGGAAGCTAATTGTTGCCGCGGACGCAACGCGAAGAGAGTTGGAATGTGAGCCCGGCGAGGAGAGATGCTTATTGATGTCAGACTTCTGTCAGAAAAGACGTTTAGCGATATTGGACAGACATATAGACATAACGAGTTCATTTGATGAAGAATACGTGCAAAGAGCCATCTAGATCGACACAAGGTGAAGCAAATAGGCATACTTTATCAGTATAGCAAGGCTAATGTGAATAACTAAATAGTTGAATTAAATGCTTCTAAACTGGGCTGGTGTGTTTTGTTGAGTTCAGAGACAAAAGCAGTGTTTGACATGGTATGCTACCTTGTATGAAACGTTCAGTGGCCTGATCAGTAGTCTGTGTCTACAGGGTACAGTTGAACATGTAGCCTAATGTGAACACTGTTCATACAATTGTATTGGTTGGTTAAACACACTAGCACAATGCCACAATCTGTAAGTAGCCTAGGCTGCAGGTTAAAACATTTCAAACCAATTTTACAAATTAAAGCCTAGTCTACCCTATTATATAATAAAACATTATCAAACATATAATTTGTTGTGTCAGTGTGCCAGACATCTATGGACGCAGTGCTCGCCAATACAAACTTGAAAAAAGGACAATGACAAAATTATGCCACTACTGCCTCGTTGAGTCTGAATAATATCAACTGCATAGCCTCGTTAACACCAATCTGAATAATATCAACTGCATAGCCTCGTTGACACCAGTCTGAATAATATTGACTGCATAGCCTCGTTAAGTCTGAATAATATCAACTGCATAGCCTCGTTGAGTCTGAATAATATCAACTGCATAGCCTTGTTGACACCAGTCTGAATAATATCAACTGCATAGCCTCGTTGAGTCTGAATAATATCGACTGCATACCCTCGTTGAGTCTGAATAATATTGACTGCATAGTATACTATACTACTACTAATATACTATACTAAGTATACTCTTTTGATTCCATGAGGGAAATTTGGTCTCTGCATTTATCCCAATCCGTGAATTAGTGAAACACACACAGCACACAGTGTACACACAGTGAGGTGACGCACACACTAATCCCGGCGCAGTGAGCTGCCTGCATTAGGGCTTTGACTTTTGCCCAAAAATCATATTCGAAGTTCGTTTGTTTATTAATATTAAAATTCGAATATATTCGAATATGTATTAATAATATTTTAACCATTAAATGTCTTCAGTAAGACCGATATTGGTATCAAACTTAAGTTCTATATGTTCTGTCCACCAGAGGGCAGTGTATCAGTCAATGTCAATAGACTACGTGCACGAAAGGCTGAGTATTTATGCGTGTGTTAAAATTGTTATTATTGAGCATAGGGCCGGGCGATAAAACGATAGCGATATGTATCGCAATAGGCATGTAATCGATATCAATAAAAAATACGTTCGATAGAACATTCATAATTAAAAGCAACACACACCTCCTGCCTTACGTTGACCATAAATAAATAGGCTAAATATATCTGCTTATTTAACAAAATCTAACAAAGTGTTATTAATCTTATATCAAGATAAGAAAAACTAGTTGGTATAGTTTTCAGTATAAAGAGACTTACCTAGCGCTTTCTTGTGAAATCATTTGACTTAATTTCAAAAAATAATTCACTTATTTTAAGACATCTTATCTTGAAAACAAGCAAATTTGTCCTAAAAACAAGCAAATTTGTCTGCCAGTGCGTTGAGCTTATTTGTCTTGATAAGACTCCTTAAAATAAGTTAAAAGTCTTCTTAAATTAAGTCAAAATGATCTTTTGAGAGGGCGCTAGGTAAGTCTTTTCATACTAAAAACTAGATTTTAGATTTAAAATTAGATTTTTTAATCTTAATATAAGATCAATAACACTTGGTTAGAATTAATTTTTGTAGTGTATGTCAAACTACTAGAGTAGGCGATAGAAGTAGGCCTACCTCAACACAGACTCTCCTTGCCCCGTGCACTTTCTCTCTCCCTCTCAACAGGCGCATCCCTCCTCAGCATGCGCATGTAATCCAAACATTAATCGTGTAAGATGACTGGCTAAATTGCTATTAAATCCGGTTAGCATCATTAGCACGCTCCACGAATTTGTTCAAAACTGTTGCATTAAAATTAACTGCTGAGTTCTAATCATCTCAATCCCGATGCAAATGGAAAAGTATTTTCCAAGACTCAAACGGGCCTGTCCCAAGGAGAAAAAGTATTCATTTGAAACTTAAACACACATAGGGAAACTGAACAGTCTAACCAGACTATGATAAACTAGCAAATTAAGCTAACGTTAGCCTACTTTGTTTACAGTATTTCCAGGCTTCAACCAGTGCTGCTTTTCATTCAGACTTATCTGCACATTTATTTATTTGAGTGTTTTTCATGATTGTGTTGCCATTTCTTTTCCCTGTTTGCTTTGATTGATAACTGAGGTGATTAAAATCAGAGGAAGGTTAAGTTTAAAATAAAAGTGTCTATGTGTCACTAAGCGCGAACCAGCCAGGATGCTAACATCACCTACAGGAGCCCAGATGACCAATAATAGCCTTGCTAATGAGCTTGCAATTTTACTTCACCAGGCGTGAAAAAAACCTCGGAATCTGAATTGAAAACAACGTTTAGCCTACAGCCAAATACATTTATAGAAATTATCTCCATAGGCTACAGGTTCGAATATTAAGAGATCCCTAAAATTCGTTCGAATATCTTTAATTTTTAAAATAATCGAATTATATTCGAGAAACGAAGTTCGGAGTCAAAGCCCTAGCCTGCATCAACAGCGGCGCTCGGGGAGCAGTAAGGTGCCTTGCTCAAGGGCACTTCAGCCATGCCTACTGGTTGGGGTTCGAACCGGCAACCCTCCGGTTACAGGTCCGAAGTGCTAACCAGTAGGCCCCGGCTGGCCACCAACATATCAACTGCACTGTAAAAAATGAATTCTAACCAAGTGTTATTTGTTACATATAGGATGGCAGCAAATGCAGACATGGAGTCATGGATACGTTTCAATCATTTATCTGTAAACCCATTCAAAATAAATGTACAGTTCACCATATCACAGTCATTTTTGCCTAGGTCTTAAACAAAAAGTTTCACATTCAAATCCCTTAAAAACAGGTTAACATTACCACAGTAGCATGGTGACTCACTGTCCTTGTAGGCATGGCCATCTCAGCTAGCCTACCGCACACACACGCACGCACGCAGTGTCTCTGTCACTGTCCCAAAAGTTCGACGGTGCAAAAGTCCTGGAAAACATCCAAACGGTATGGCATCCATTCCCGAGAAAGTCCACGAGATATGTGCCAAGAAAGGGATCCAAAAGTGAGACGATATAAGGTCCGATTATGTCCTTCGCGATAACGAAATTCCGAACAGAATTTGCGCGCTATCGCGTGTAATCAAGAAGAACCAATCACAAAGCATGCTGAGATGATCACTAGTCATTAAACTGTATCTGAACTCGTTGACCTGTTCATGAACTCTTTTCTATGTTCTAAACTCTGCTCTCTATGCAGACAAAGCATGAGAGAATGAAACATTGATAATATCTTTACCACTGTATAGTACAATTCTCATGTTATTGCAATGTACTTAATCAAACAAATAGATGACCTTATGACAAAATAAAATACAGAATCATATAAATAAAACAAAACAATATAGAAATAAAATGTAAATGTAGGCTCATCACATATTGATCTTATATTAAGATTAAAAAATCTATTTGGTATTGTTTTTAGTATGAAAAGACTTACCTAGCGCCCTCTCAAAAGATCATTTTGACTTAATTTAAGAAGACTTTAACTTATTTTAAGGAGTCTTATCAAGACAAATTTGCTCAATGCACTGGCAGACAAATTTGCTTGTTTTTAGGACAAATTTGCTTAACGCACTGGCAGACAAATTTGCTTGTTTTTAGGACAAATTTGCTTAACGCACTGGCAGACAAATTTGCTTGTTTTCAAGATGAGATGTCTTAAAATAAGTCAATTTTTTTTTAAAATTAAGTCAAATGATTTCACAAGAAAGCGCTAGGTAAGTCTCTTCATACTGAAAACAATACCAACTAGTTTTTTTTTTATCTTGATATAAGATTAATAACACTTGGTTAGATTTTGTTAGATAAGCAGTTTTTGCAGTGTGCATAGCCTCGTTGACACCAGACCCTGGTAGTGTGAGGACATTGTGTTTCCTCAGTGTGAAAACGTAGCTCTGATAGTTAGCCTGACAGGTGCGGTATGTGTATATCGGCATGTGTGCATTGTCTCTGCTAAGTTGCAGACAAGATGTGTGTATTCTCTAAAAACAGACATGTAAAGGTGAATTTGAACCCTTCATAGATCTGTCATATTCGACCATTGTGTTTTTTACAGAATGGGAAACGCTGCCCTTAGCATTCACCACCCCACCAGTCTGGAGCATGACATCCCTTACCTGGAGCACGGAAAGGTGGTGGACTCGACCGCCAGCACGCTCTGCCTGGAGAAGAGTGGTGGTGCGGTAGTGGGGTGTGGAGGCCGAGTCGTCTTCAAGAAGACCGCATCTGACAGCCAGTGGACGTACAGGGCTTCCGAACGGATCTCAGACTGTAAAATCGGCGACGAAATAACCGTCCTCGCATCGGACCAAGCGGAGGCGGACACTCAGATAGCGGCGAGGTTTGGCATGTCGTTGTCTGAAGTGCGGGAGAGTGTGACTCTTATCAAAAGCACGATTGGTGATTCTAGCGCCTACTCGGAGCTCTACTGCTATGTTGATTACAATGTGAAGAGCAGCGGGAGGCACGAGTGGACGAGGAACGACCTGTACCTCAAGGCTACGCACCGCTGGGCCGAGAGCTCGGAGATGGTCATCGATATTACTTTCCTGACTGAGGAGGAGAAAGAGATCGAGAAAGAGAAGCAAAAGGAGATGGCTGAAACGATGAGAAATGTGATATTTATGTTCGGAAATAATACGACTGATGTAACTAGAAAAACATGATATTTCAAACACTGTAAAAGGGTTTGAACATTCAACAACAACTGTAGTATTTTTAATATTGTAGAAAAACTAGTATTCTTTTTCCTCGAGCATGAAAATAAAATTTGTGCCATAACTTTGAAACTGCAAAATGCATGCTTCGTATCCAAATGTCTAGCCTATTAGGCTTTGAAGACAGAGCAGCTTATTTTCTTGCATGCTTCATATGGGCTCTGGGCTTGCTTGTCCTCTGAGTTCGCTATGCACCTGAAACCGGTCTTTACTACATTTGTTCTACAATATTAACTGAAATTACAGTATGTAAGTAACATACAGTAGGCAAGAGCAATGTGTTTATCAACATTTTCCTTAGCCTATCGTTTCTGTTTTACAATGTTAACTGAAATTACAGTATGTAAGTAACATAGGCAAGTAGCAATGTGTTTATCAACATTTTCCTTAGCATATCATTTCTGTTTTGTTTCGATGCTTAATGAGAATGTTACATGTCACGCAAATGACAGGATGCCTAAACACTCTAATTGAGTACTATATGAGTTTAGCTTTTCCTGTGTAGCCCGTGGCTTACAATACTTTATCAATGTGTGACCTGCAGCTTAGGATACTTTATCAATGTGTGGCCTGCGTCTTACAATACTTTATTAATGTGTGGCCCGCGGCTTACAATACTTTATCAATGTGTGGCCTGCAACGGAAGTGACATTACCCAACATCGCTTACAGCACCATTAATATTCTATGAAGATCTGTCTGGACCTGTATGGGGACTAACAATACCTTTAATAGTCTATACAGATCTGTATGGAGACTAACTATGCCTTTAATAGTCTATAAAGATCTGTATGGAGACTAACTACACCTTTAATAGTCTATAAAGATCTGTATGGACCTGTATGGAGACTAACTACACCTTTAATAGTCTATAAAGATCTGTATGGACCAGGGATGTAACGATTACCGGTATAATGGTAAACCGCGAAAAAAATGTTGACTACAATAATTACCGTTTTCATTTCAAATATCATGATTATCACTGTTGATTACCGCGGTGAGGAAACCGTGTGTTTAATCCTTCCCAGCTTCACCCAAGCCTGCTTTTGACATACAGTAGGCCTGGTACAATGGAACAAAACTGGTACCCTACTGATTCTGTTATCTAATTGATGGTTTTAACTACGATTCGGATTAGGCTACACCTGATTTTAAAAGGCAGAACTTTTTCACCGCAAAATGTGCACTGTATCATGTAGCCACTCCGTGTCTTTTTGTGTTCGCGTCCACATTAAATCCATTCCACTCACGTTATCAGGAGAATACAGTAGTCAAAGTTTTATTTTGAACACTTACTTTGGTCTCACTCATTGCATCCAAATAACAGAAATAGCAAACTCCAAGTTATGGTAGGGTAAGTTGAGCTATAAGCACATAGCCAATTAAACATGAAGAAAAAAGTGAACGGGATACTTTTTGAAACTATTTCAGCTTGTGTAGGCCTATCAGTGCTTTCTGAACATATTGAACACACTTTTAGAAATACCGTGATAATACCGAAAACCTTGATAATTTTGGTCACTATAACCGTGAGGTTAAATTTTCACACCGTTACATCCCTAGTATGGACCTGTATGGAGACTAACTACACATTTAATAGTCTATAAAGATCTGTATGGAGACTAACTATACCTTTAATAGTCTATAAAGATCTGCATGGAGACTAACTACACCTTTAATAGTCTATAAAGATCTGTATGGAGACTAACTACACCTTTAATAGTCTATAAAGATCTGTCTGGACCCGTATGGGGACTAACAGTGCCTGTTGCTGAGTCCTTGGTGTTTCCATGGTGACACAGAGGTTCAAGTGTTGTTTTACCGTTTGCTGTATGCTGTTTCCGTTTTGCTTGTGATACAATAAATACCTTCAACATGCTGATCCAGTCTACCTCATACAATAAATACCTTCAACATTCTGATCCAAACTACCTCATGAGAAACCAGTCTCAACCACTTATCCCACAGGCACTTTTGGGTCTTTTGACCATTTTTGCGAGGGTTACAAAATAAACTACCCCTCTTTTTGATAATCCGTCTCTTTGGTCTCTTAATCCATGTTTAGAGTTTATTATGGACCGTAACACACACACACACACTACTGTATAGAACCCAAAGTGATTCCTCTTTTGTGGCCATATTTTTGAGTCTCACCATGAGAGGGCGCTAAATATCCAAACTACAGCCCTGGATTTGGGACAGGAAGTTAAGGTCAGACCTCTTTCCATTAAAACAGGAAGTTAAGGTCATATCTCTTTCCATAGAAAAGATGAAAACCATAACACATTTAGGATCTCTCTCCTCTGTGTGTGTGTGTGTGTCAGACTTCTTTCCATTGAAGAGATTAACATAAAAAATAAAAACACCATACATATTGAGGATGTCTGTATCTGTGTGTGTGTGTTTGTGTGTGTGTGTGTGTGTGTGTATCTGTGTGTCTGTATCTGTGTGTGTGTGTGTGTGTGTCCCAGCATGACCAGCTGCCTCAGATGCATATCCAGCTGGTGGCCCAACCAGCTACACCAGCTAACAAGAACTGGAAGTAGTGTAAACCAGCAAAGACCAGCTAGACCAGCTAACAGCATGAGCTGGTTTCTAGCTGTTTTTTTCAGCAGGGATTATATAAGAAAAACAGAATAAATAGAGATATTCAGTATGAAAATAAAGACAGGTATGTACAGTATGTACAACTATGTACATTGTGGTGACAGCACCATTGTAGTGCAGATTAACATTATAAGAGTAGTAAGAATATGTGTATAGGCTAAGGCTAAGGTGTATAAGGCTATGTATACGTGTAATTTCAGTATGTTGTAAATAAATACACACTATAGGTGGGATAGGGAAGAAGGCATCGGGCAGGGGCTGGGGGGGCTTAGATGGTTGGTTGTCTCTGGGGTGCAGAGTTAGAGGGTTAGTCTATGGGGTACAGAGTTAGTCTCTAGGGTGCAGAGTTAGAGGGTTAGTCTCTGGGGTGCAGAGTTAGAGTTCAGTAGAGCAGTGTTTTTCAACCTTTTTTGTGCCACGGCACACTTTTGACACTTAAAATGTCCCACGGCACACTAACATCCTGTGTGAAGAAAAAATAAACATACCATAGCCTAAAATTTCAAATAATACACAGATATGGCCTTATTATGGCTTCTATGCAAGACCTGCTCAATAAAACAAGCGCCCTCTGTTTCATTTGTAGGTGACAGAGCCGGACAGTAACGGAGTACATTTACTTGAGTACAGTACTTGAGTACAATTTTGAGGGATCTGTACTTTACTCAAGTACATTTGAGAGGCAAATATTGTACTCTTTACTCCACTACATTTCTATCCATAACCGTGAGTACCCGTTACTACTTCTAAGAAAAAAAACTGAAAAATCGGAAACCCTCAATTTGTTGTTTCCCTCTCAAACGTGATTGGATTGTGCAGGCGCCATTGATTGGGACAGCCTATCAGCAATCACCTTCAGCTTTCCGCCAAAGTCAACTCCATGGTCAGATTTAGATAAGAGACGAAACCATGGACGAAACAATGGATGAAGACGCAGCAGGTCCATCCCGGGAATGTGCCAACCTGTGGCCCCACCTCGCCAGATTATTTCAATTTTCTGAACAAGTTAATGATAGTTTTCGCTTCAAGTGTTTCAATTACAAAATAGTATTTTGTATTTGAAAAATGTATTTTAAATACATGTATTAGAAATACTGCCCATCCCTGGCAACATGGTAAAAAGATGAAAATGACTTGATTTCACTTTCAATTCCTTTTACCTTCTCCAAGGTATTAACATTAACATTTTTCATAACTCCATGTAGGACGTTTCTGTACATAAATGTAAGCACTGTGGCAGTAGTAATGCAATATTTAGAAAATGTAGGCTACTCTTGTACTCTTGGTACTCAAGTACTTTTAAAAACAAGTACTTCAGTACTTTTACTTAAGTAGACATCTGACTGTTGTACTTTTACTTGTACTTGAGTAAAATTTAGCAAAGGGTATCTGTACTTTTACTCAAGTAATGAAGCTCTGTACTCTGGTAGGTGAATATATCTAATTTAATTGTTGTTATGAACTGGATATGTGATGATTCTGTGAATACTGGATATGGGGCCCCCGTTGTACAATGCCTGCATCTCACAAATAGTGCAATCATACAATCAATGAGAGCATGTGGTTATAAATTCTTTGATGGGGTCCCCAACCTTTTATGTACCATGGACCGGTTTGATTCCTATTTTGTTTTTCACGGACCAGTGGGGGGCTTGGGGGGGAGGGTTCGGGGGTTCCATGTTCCATATGTGTTGTGCATGCATTACTTGAAAAGAACTAGCTCCAGTTACGTATGAACAGTGAAGGTAACGAAACGTGAACTTGAAGAAGTGAAAATTGAACAATATGAACTATGAATATAGAACAACTTGGAGCTACATCTATAAGTGTGAACATGCTTAACAAAATATGGGAACAAAACATGGGAACTAAACGTGCATTACGAATATAATCAGTGGGAGCCCTGTGCTTGTTTCCCTGCAACAAGAAGCTTCCATCTGGGGGTGATGGAAGACAGTGACACCCTCAGTGTGTTTGAAATGTCCAGTCGATTGCACAATTTGGTCTTAGTTGCAGTCATTGCCGAAAACCTGGCCTCGCATAGATACGTGGTGGGAAATGGTAGCAACGTTTTCAGCGCTTTTACGGCTATCTCGGGATATTCTGCTTTGGTTTTGATCCAAAAACCCACCAGAGAGGTTTCCTTATACACACTCTTAAGACCACCGTCATTTGCAATTTCGATCAACTGCTCTTCCTCCTGCGCTGACAAGTTAGGACTATTCGGGATATTGACAAATGGGTTGCGGACCCACTCATTGGTTTGCCGTGGATCTTTGGAGGATGGGAAGTAGGCTAACGCTCAAACTCATTTGAAAGTGCAACAAGGTAATCGCGCACCAGCTGCGAGAGAAAGGGCCCTGCCTCAATCTCTCCCAAAACCCTCACTACTGTTTGGAACATATCAAATACACCCCGGTCCACTCGTCGTCCCCACAAATCAAGCTTGGCTTTAAATGCAGCGACTTTATCTGCCAGTTTAAAGACAGTCGTCATTCTCCCCTGGAGTGACAGGTTGAGGTCATTAAGCAACCCAAATATGTCACACAGGTAAGCGAGTTTTGACACCCAGTCCTCATCACTAAAATGTGCAGCTAACGGTGACTTTTTTTCTGTAAGAAATCTCTGCAGCGGCTCTCGCAACTCAAACACTCTGGCCAGTGACCTGCTAAAGATGCTTGTTTTTTGTTGCTCATTCTAGCAGTTTAGCTAACTTCGTGTGACACTACCGTTCGCTAAGAACTGATCAAGTGAAGTGAGCTGACCTGAGGCTGCGCAGCGCTGAAGGCAATATGTAAAAGTGTTGAAGGCGGGACAGACAGACGTAAGAAAATAGACCTTGCAAAATGCAAACATGCGAGCAATCAAACAAATGCATATAGGCCTATGCCATGTAAAAACGTGACATTATTGCAAATTAAATTTAGTTTAGTTCGCATGCATTTTCCTGCGGCCCGGTGGTTGGGGACCGCTGGCTTAGATGGTTGGTTGTCTCTGGGGTGCAGAGTTAGAGGGTTAGTCTCTGGGGTGCAGAGTTAGAGGGTTAGTCTCTGGGGTGCAGAGTTAGAGTTCAGTAGAGGCAGGGGGGCTGGGGGGAGCTTAGATGGTTGGTTGTCTCTGGGGTCGTTGGTCTAGAGTTCAGCCGCGTTTTGATGACACTACATGTGACCCAACCCACCACAGGACATTTCAAATCTGACTTTGCACACACTGCCTCTCACACACTGAGGTAGAATGGCATTTCAAATCTGACTTTGCACACTGCCTCACACACACTGAGGTAGAATGGCATTTCAAATCTGACTTTGCACACTGCCTCACACACACTGAGGTAGAATGGCATTTCAAATCTGACTTTGCACACTGCCTCACACACACTGAGGTAGAATGGCATTTCAAATCTGACTTTGCACACTGCCTCTCACACACTGAGGTAGAACGGCAGGGCAAAGTGTCTCGCCAGTTTTACCACCAGACAGGGTAGCCATTTTGCCAAGGTGGCTCGTTTCGGCACCAGTGTGCAGGATGGGGGAATCTGGACAGGCATTTTGTCCAACTCACCACAGGAGATTTAAAATTTGACTGAAAAAAAAGTAGCAATAGTAGAGACAGCACATTACAACAAGCTTCCAGTCATTTAACGCCTGCTAGAGTTGTGTGTGTGTGCGTGTGTGTGCATCTGTGTTTGTGTGTATGTGTGTGTATATGTTTATGTGTGTGTGTGTGTGTCTGTGTTTGTGTGTGTGTGTGTGTGTGTCTGCTAGAGTTGACTGCAGGTCAGAATGCCATCGGTTGTCATAACAAATGCAGCGATAAATGAACTCATCGAGCGTCTCTCCGCACAAGCTTTTACATTATTACATTATAACTACTGTTAGCCTGTTGCTATAGTTACATAACATTTAAAAGCTGGACATTAGCCAACATACAGTAGCTTAATTTCACAAACAATCAACAATATGCAGCCCAACAAGCAAACACTGCTAAATGTAACATAATGACAATGAACTCTCACCTTTCTGGTCTACAAGTTATCCAGTTATCCATAGTTAGTCCACGGTTATTCTTCTTGATATGAGCTAGTTAGCGATAGAGCTAGCCTGGCCATATAAGCTAGTTAATGCTAGAGCTAGCCTAGCCATATGAGCTAGTTAGTGCTAGAGCTAGCCTAGCCTGGCCATATGAGCTAGTTAGTGATAGAGCTAGCCTGGCCATATAAGCTAGTTAATGCTAGAGCTAGCCTGGCCATATGAGCTAGTTAGTGATAGAGCTAGCCTAGCCTGGCCATATGAGCTGGTTAGTGATAGAGCTAGCCTAGCCATATGAGCTAGTTAGTGCTAGAGCTAGCCTAGCCTGGCCATATGAGCTAGTTAGTGATAGAGCTAGCCTGGCCATATAAGCTAGTTAATGCTAGAGCTAGCCTGGCCATATGAGCTAGTTAATGCTAGAGCTAGCCTGGCCATATGAGCTAGTTAGTGATAGAGCTAGCCTAGCCTGGCCATATGAGCTAGTTAGTGATAGAGCTAGCCTAGCCTGGCCATATGAGCTAGTTAGTGATAGAGCTAGCCTGGCCATATAAGCTAGTTAATGCTAGAGCTAGCCTGGCCATATGAGCTAGTTAGTGATAGAGCTAGCCTAGCCTGGCCATATGAGCTAGTTAGTGCTAGAGCTAGCCTAGCCTGGCCATATGAGCTAGTTAATGCTAGAGCTAGCCTGGCCATATGAGCTAGTTAGTGCTAGAGCTAGCCTAGCCTGGCCATATGAGCTAGTTAGTGCTAGAGCTAGCCTAGCCATATGAGCTAGTTAGTAGTGCTGCCGCGATTATTCGACTTAGTCGACGTAATCAACCAAGAAAATGAGTCGACTGCAATTTTTTTAGTCGAGGAGTCGTTTTCCACCTATTTATTGGTCTCCCGTCTCACTGTAATTCACCTCCACACCAGTCTGTGCACTGTGCGCGCCCTGCTGGTTAATCTGATATTCTCTTTCTTTCATCCCCCCCGCCTTCAGTGCTTTGATATGAAAAATGGCGGAGGGAGGTGAGTCTAGGGAATCAGGTCCGAGACCGAAAGCTTCCAAAGTATGGAAGTATTTTAAGCAGAGTTGTGATAAAAGAGTGGTCTGTACACTGTGCCAAATGTCGCTGGCTTATCACGGGAGCACAACGACAATGCACGAACATCTCAAACGAAAACACACAGGAGTTGTTGACGATGCACCCACAGAGAAGAATAAGACAACGTAAGTATATGATTATTAATGAAACGGAGAGCTAGTCTGTACTGTTTATTAACTTTTGAGAAGTAGCCTACAATGAATGTCTTTGGATGTTAAGGGCAAATAACTCCACGACGCGCTCGGAGGAGCTAGTCTGTACTGGAGTTTCCTCCGCCCAAGTAGCCTACATTAATTAATTCTGTAAAAGGACACTTATCGCCCGGCTGCCACTATAGGCTTTATAGCACGCAAAGGAAGCAAGCGGCTCCGTTTAAAAAGAAGCTAGAAACTTGTCCGTGCATGCAAGTGTAGGCTAAACGCGAGCAGCTGCGTGCCTGCATGCTTTTAGCGCGATTCATTATTAGGGGGGGAGCTAATGGAAATGCATACGTATGCTTAGCTTATTAATACATAGAACAGGTTAGCAACTATGGTTTTGGGAAATGCACCCCCCGTCTACATCAGTAGGTCAATTGTGTATTTCTCTCCTCTTTTGTCAGTTGCAGGCAAAGTAGTCTGACTGAATTCCTTCCAAGGAATTCCTGCACGCCACAACTACAAGCAGTACTCACTGACAGTATCCTGAAGATGATAGTGAGGGATATGAGACCACTGTCCATAGTTGAGGGTGAAGGATTCCAGAACATGGTGGCAACATTCCAACCTGGCTACATTCTACCCAAACGCATGTTTCACCAACATGATGGAGAAGAAATATGATGTGGAATTTGAGAAAACCAAAGATGCCCTGTCCTGCAGCTCCATGATATGTCTGACAACAGATATGTGGACAAGTATGGCCACAGAGGCATACTTAGGCCTAACTTGCCACTTCATAAATGATGAATGGGAGCTCATGAACTTCAATTTGACCACCATGCCACTTCAAGAGAGGCACACAGCCGTAAATATCGCATCATGGATTGAAACTGCAGTTGCCAAATTTGGAATCCCTCTGCATAAAATACTCGCCATAGTTCATGACAATGCAGCAAACATTGTATGTGCCCTCAGAATCCTAGAAGAAAAACATGGGATCTCTTCCGTCCGCTGCTCTGGTCACACACTGCAGCTAATTGTGAACCATGCTATGCAGCAGAATTCCCATATTCAAAAGGCCATTGGTGCAGCAAGGTCCCTGGTGGAGCACTTTGACAAGAGTGAGGTTGCCAGCAATAGCCTGAAGGTAAAGCAAAAACAAATGGGACAGCCAGAAAACAGCCTCATTCAAGACGTAAGTGTGAGGTGGAACAGCACGTATTACATGATCAGACGTCTGCTGGCCTATAGCTTATGGACATGGCCCAAAACATGCTTGTTGTAGCCTATAGCTTATGGACCTGGCACAAAACTTTGCTGTTGTAGCCTATAGCTTATGGACCTGGCACAAAACTTGTGACAGCAGGCTTTACCCTTACAAACTGTCGTAGTGTAATATGCAGTTTCTGGCATCCATAAGAAAAGCAATTGTAGATGAATGGCCAACATAACTGTAGCCTTCATCTGACTCATCTTCAGGGAATAGCAGTGTTACTCTCCTTCAATAACATTCAACTTTATTTCCATACATTAATGTGATTAACAGGCTAGCCTACATGGCCATTAAGCACACTGAAGAGGCTTTCTGTTCATTGTGTCTCATTTTATTTTCAGCTGTCAAAAGTTGTGGGGGTAAAATTGACAATGTCAAAATCACCAGTTCAGAAAATCAAGCTTAGTTCGTTCCCATATGTGTGTGCGTGTGTGTGTGTTCACTGTATGTGTATGTGTGAGATAGAGTTTGTTTATGTGTGACACTTAAACACATATTTGTGTGTGTGTGTGTGCGTGTGTGTTCACTATGTGTGTGTGTGTGTTCACCACTGAGCTGAGATTCAGAGCTTTGCTAATAAATAAAACCACCTGACAGCAGCTCAACTGTGTGTGTGTGTGTGTTGGCAGCAAGGTTATGAGTCATGTCCTATAGGCACATCTGTTGACTGTGTGTGTGTGTGTGTATGTGTGTGAGTGTGTGAATGTGTTGGCAGCAAGTTTATGAGTCATGTCCTATAGGCACATCTGTTGACTGTGTGTGTGTGTGTATGTGTGTGAGTGTGTGTGAGTGTGTGTGTGTGTATGTGTTGGCAGCAAGGTTATGAGTCATGTCCTATAGGCACATCTGTTGACTATGTGTGTGTGTGTGTGTGTGTGAGAGTTTATGTGTGACACTTAGCTTTTTTGTTGTGACCTGTCTTTTACTTTTATATTTGTGTGTGTGTGTGTGTTTATTTAACTGTAGGTGTGTGTGTGTGTGTGATTGTGTTTATATAACAGGAAGGAAGTAGTGGCGCATGTAGATGCAGCGACTCCTTGCTTCTCCTGAACGTGTTTTTTTGTTGTTAAAATGTGTTTTTCGGAATGTTTATTGCATGAAACTACGTCGGAACGCATGTACAGCCGACAGCAACTGTTGCAGATACGGAAGGAAAACAACAGTATCGATGTTTTGGACATAAAAACAGAGACGCTGGCTGAACTGGGAATACTTCTAAACTACTAATGGCCCGGGTAACATCGTTACTTAAGAAAGCTTCTCTCAACCCTGCTCAAGTCGAGAACTACCGCCCTGTCTCACGAGCAGTCTCCAAACAGGTCTCTGACTTCCTTTCACAGAACAACCTTCTGGATCCAAATCAGTCTGGGTTCAAAAGCGGCCACTCTACCGAAACGGCTCTGCTGTCTGTAACAGAAGCCTTAAAAGAAGCCAGAGCGACCGCTCGATCATCAGTACTCATTCTGCTTGACTTATCGGCTGCCTTTGACACGGTTAATCACCGTATCCTTCTCTCTATACTCGCTGACATGGGAATCTCCGGAGCTGCTCTCTCCTGGTTTGAATCCTACCTCACAGGACGCTCGTTTAACGTATCATGGCTTGGTCAGCTATCTGCACCTCACCATCTCACCACAGGGGTCCCCCAGGGCTCAGTGCTGGGCCCCCTCCTCTTTGCTATCTACACCACCTCCTTGGGACAGATTATCCGTTCGCATGGCTTCTCATACCACTGCTATGCAGACGACACACAGCTGTATCTGTCCTTTCCACCTGACGACCCCCTGGTTTCAGCACGGATCTCAGATTGCCTTTCAGACATAGCTACATGGATGAAGGCACACCACCTCCAGCTGAACCTCTCAAAGACTGAACTGCTGGTCATCCCAGCTAAACCTACCATACACCACGACATCAACATCAAATTTGACTCCCTGTCTGTTTCACCGACCAGGACTGCAAGAAATCTAGGAGTTGTTCTCGACAACCAACTAAACTTCTCAGATCATGTTGCCTCAGTCGCCCGGTCATGCCGTTTCGCACTCTACAACATACGGAAAATCAGGACTTACTTGACTCAAGATGCTACCCAACTTCTGGTTCAGGCAATAGTCATCTCACGACTCGACTACTGCAATGCCCTCCTGACAGGTCTCCCAGCCTGCGCAGTGAAACCACTTCAGATGATCCAGAACGCGGCGGCGCGCCTGGTCTACAACCAACCCAAAAGGGCACATGTTACCCCGCTGCTCATCCAGCTACACTGGCTACCTATGGCAGCCCGCATCAAATTCAAGTCTCTAACGCTTGCCTACAAAGTAGTCTCTGGTTCTGCTCCCACCTACTTGAATGCCCTCATACAGACTTACACTACCTCCAGACCGCTGCACTCATCTGACGAACGACGTCTAGCTCTACCACCGGTACGCTCAAGCCAATCCAAACTTTTCTCATCTGTTGTTCCTCGTTGGTGGAACACACTGCCAGTTCCTACAAGGGCCACTTTCAAAAAACTCCTGAAGACCCAGCTCTTTAGAGAACATCTACTCTCATAGCAACACTTACAACAAGTCTTACTGATCCTAGCACTCACCAGCCGTTAAACTGACAAGTAACTGTTAAAATACAGCACTCACCGACGCACTTATTCTTACTGTACTCTAATGTGTTTTTTTTAAACTGTCCTAAAATTGTGAGAATTGTTCTAAAACTTACTGTTTACCATGTTGTTAGTCGCTTTGGTTAAAAAAGCGTCAGCCAAATGTAATGTAATGTAATGTAATGTACTTCGCCTGCCTACCACAACATTGGACCCGTCTGCTTCACCTGGCCGGCGTCACCGCAAGCGGTGTGCCAGGACAAGGAAGAGAGGCAAGCGAGCTGGCGTCGGAACAAGGCTAGCAGCCAACCCAACTCGCCCAGCAATACCATCCATATTCCTGGCAAACGTAAGATCACTGGACAATAAGATGGACGACATTCGGTTGCTAAGATCAGCAAACAAGACAGTGAGTAACTGCTGCGTGACTGTTATCACTGAATCATGGCTCAACGATAACATCCCCGACTCTGCTATACACCTGGAGCAGCTAACGTGCTATCGAGCTGACCGAGCCCTAGCAGACAAAAGACGTGGTGGAGGAGTTTGTGTTTACACACATGATGCTTGGTGCCGAGACGCTACGGTAGTACACAGACACTGCTCTCCACTGGCGGAGTTTATGATAATTAAGTGCCGACCCTTCTACCTCCCCAGGGAATTCACCGCGATTCTGCTGGTCGCGGTGTACATCCCCCCCAGCAACAAAAACAGTGACAGGAGCATGGCACTGAATGAGCTGTATCGGGCCGTCAGTGAACAACAAAGTGAACACCCGGATGCCTTCACAATCATCGCTGGAGACTTCAATCACGCCAATCTCAAAACTGTACTACCAAAATTTCACCAACATGTAAACTTCCCAACAAGAGGACAAAACACCCTGGACCTTGTTTACACCCCACAGAAAGAAGCCTACAAAGCCAAACCCCTCCCCCACATCGGGCAATCAGACCACATTAGCATCCTGCTGCTGCCCCGATACAGACAAAGAGCAAAAGTCACCAAACCGGTTCTGAAGGAGGTGAGAATGTGGCCGGAGGGGGCCGTCTCACAACTTCAGGACTGCTTTGAAACAACAGACTGGGATATCTTCAAAACAGCTGCCACCCACAACAACCACATTGACATTGAGGAATACACAGACACTGTGACCTCCAACATCACCAAATGCATCGATGATGTTACAGAAATAAAACACATCACCACTCGGGCCAACCAGAAGCCATGGCTGACAGGAGACGTCCACAGACTGCTGAGGGCCAGAGACAAAACCTTCAGAGCTGGAGATGTAGCTGGCCTAAGAACAGCGAGGGCTAACCTGTCCCAGGGCATCAGGAAGGCAAAAAAGGATTACACAGACAAAATAACAACACACTTCAAAGACAGCAGAGATGCACAGAGCATATGGCAGGGCATACAGGCCATCACTGACTACAAGCCTGCGCCACGGAGCTGTGAGAACAACACCTCTCTTCTAAATGACCTGAACAGTTTTGAAGCACAAAATGACACTCACCCACAGAAAACCCCACCTCCCCCCCACGACCAACCCCTGTACCTGTCCTCTGCCAGCGTGAAGAGGACACTAGCCACCATTAACCCACGCAAAGCAGCAGGCCCAGACAACATACCAGGACGAGTGTTGAAGGACTGTGCAGAAGAGCTGAAGGATGTTTTTACAGACATTTTCAACACCTCTCTGGAGCAAGCAGTCATCCCATCACTTTTCAAAACTGCCACCATCATACCCGTGCCAAAGAAATCATCACCATCATGCTTCAATGACTACCGTCCTGTAGCACTCACGCCCATAATCATGAAGTGCTTCGAACGGCTAGTCATGTCACACATCAAAGCCACCCTACCCCCCACCCTGGACC
>NC_055965.1:38143562-38151062 GCF_018492685.1 Alosa sapidissima
CACACTTTAATCCGGCCTGCCGAGCATTTGGGTTATCATAGACCGCTCGCTATGTTTTCCATCAATAGACGACGTTGTGGCTACTGCAAACTGCTTTACACTCTTCTTAGAGAACGTTTACAATGTCAAAACAGCTTGTTACATCGGGATAGTTGCAGCAGATCTAACTCCGCTTTGCTACTTTATTTAATTGGGAACGCATTTGAGTGTGCACAAGAGGGTGAGAGCACGGCAGGAGAGTAGCCTATCTGACAGCTTCGTGGTAATTTCCCACGCTAATTGTTTTCACTGAGATCTGTGGCCATGACATCACACCAAACTGACATTGAAATTAAATACACGTGAAAATAGATTATTGACGTAATGTTTTACAACCCTGACAGTCAAAACGATGGACAATGAGAACGTCTAGTGCAACCTCAAAAAAGAGCCAAAAGCGCAATCTCTGAAAATGAGTGTTGTGTGAAACAGCAGATGATTAATGTTAATAAAATGGTGTTTAATAAATTGTTCAGATCTGACATGGTGGACCAGAACGAGTTAATTAAGTGATGCAAGTTACTGATTATTATGCTGTTTATTATGTAGAATGGGAAAAAAACAAGAACTTGAATTTGGGACACTGGTGGTTAAGTCCGGGACAGTGCCAAGTAGAATTCGGGACACTGAGAAAAAAAGTTAATTTCGAGCCCTGGTGTGTGTGTGTGTGTGTATATATGTGTGTGTATATGTGTGTGATGTGTGTGTGTATGATATGTGTGTGTGATATGTGTGTGTGATGTGTGTGTGTGTGTTATGCATAATAGGCATACAGGAAGATATTGACACACATGAGAATAATGGCATTGACACAACAAAAGCGTTTCCAGAAGGGCTCCTCACGGATGCTGGGAATTGTGGGAATTGTAGTCCCAGCAGCTGCTCTGGCGGGATGAGGACTACAGAACCCAGAAGCCCTCACACATCTGCCCCTCCTCACAGAAGCACCGGAGGCTGAGAGAGAAGGAAGGGGAGAGAGGGATGGAGAGAGAGAGATAGAGAGGGAGAGAGAGAGAGAGGGAGAGAGAGAGGGGTGGAGAGAGAGAGGGGTGGAGAGAGAGAGGGAGAGAGAGAGGGGTGGAGAGAGAGAGAGATAGAGAGGGAGAGAGATAGAGAGGGAGAGAGAGAGGGGTGGAGAGAGAGAGATAGAGAGGGAGAGAGAGAGGGGTGGAGAGAGAGTGAGAGAGAAAGAGCGAAAGAGAGAGAGCGAGAGAGAGAGAGGGGTAGAGAGAGTGAGAGAGAGCCATAATTCATATTTTCAGTTTAATTAGTTATTCATTTCATTTCCTGTCAACATTTGATTTAGAACATTTGAATGTTTTTGAGTATGCCTTCCCTCTAGAGGTGTGTGTGTGTGTGTGTGTGTGTGGTGGAATTTCACTTGTGGACAAGTCAAAAATGCTCTTCAAAAGATTTATTGATTAACTACATACAAAAAAGAGAAAACAAGAAAAAGGCTAAATATTTCATTGTCCAATTTCAAATCCGGTGCTGAGGTCACATGTTTGAGTTACTGCGCAACCTCTCACACTGGCAAGCACTTCGGCATAGCGCACACCCAACCACACCATCGACGCACAGGTCCAGGTCGCTTTTATCTGTTGACTGACAGCTCGGATTGGAACTTCAGCATGACGTCATGATGGCCAATTAACACACCTGTGTTCACACAAAGAACGGGGGAAAAGGCACAACACACTCCTGCCCGATGAACTTGGTCGGAGAACAATGCTCATTAATCACAATTCCAAGTTATATAATAACTGAACTGGTCTTCTCAGGAAGTTATTTGATGTTTTTACTAGGCAAGATCATTACCATCTCTTCCTATGAACAATTCTTCAACTCGTCCTAGCTTCCACATGTGCCTTGGTACTCTATCTTCTTGAATCAACACAATATCTCCAACCTTAACTGTAAGATTAGTACCTTTCTTTACTGTGTGGGCTGACCTCAGCTGAAGAAGATATTCGTTCCTCCAACGGGTCCAGAAGGATTCCATAATCCGTTGACGGTATTTCAGTCGCTTTGTCCGCTCCTCGAACATCTGTAGGACTTCTCTGTGGGGGTAAAGCGGTGAGTCTCTTGCCTACTAAAAAGTGAGCAGGGGTTAGCGGTGACACATCTTCACTATCTGGATAGAGATACGTTAGTGGTCGTGAATCGCTTCCACTTGTACCACTGCTTCCACATTACCACTGTAATGACCGTTTGTAGTTCTTCAAATGTCAAACAGGCTTTACCCAATATCTTACGGATAGTTTTTTACAGATCTCACCAGACGCTCCCAAAATCCTCCCCACAATGTATTTCCAGATGATTTGTTTTCCTGCGAAAAGACTTTGCAACTCCTTTCCTTTCATAAGTTGCCACATTAATTTCAGATCGTTATCAGCCTTCTTAAAAGTCTTGGCATCGTCTGAATTGATGGTTTTACATATTCCTCTTCTCGCAATGAATCTCTTAAATGCCATAATAAAGGATTCTGTGCTTAAGTCTGACACCAATTCCAAATGTATAGCTCTTGTAACTGCACATGTGAATAAAGCTATATACACTTTGTGATGATTTGGCTTGACTAGTAACGGACTGGCAAAATCAACACCGGTTACCTCAAATGGTTGGGCCTGTGTGATGCGCTCTATTGGTAGCGGCGCTTCGCTCTGCTGGCTGGGCTTCACTTTGGATTTACGGCACATCAAACACTTCAGTACTACTTTCTTGGACAACTGCCGTCCTCTCAAAATCCAACTTGATTCTCTAACTTGGGTCAAGGTGTCCCGAATGTAGAACTTCTTCGTGTGATCTTCTTACAAGCAGTTCCGAAAACCTGTGATGCGCTGGAAGAATCCATGGATGTTTCACTTCATGCGGTAACGCACTTTTCTGTAAGCGACCTCCAACTCGCAAGATTCCGAATTCATCAATAAATGGATTGAGTGTTAGTAGTTTTGAGTGTTTGTGTAGATCTTTTCCAGCATGCACATTCTCAATATCTGCAGAGAAACTTTCATTCTGTGTGTTTGAGATCCAATATCCTTCCGCATTTCTTAGCTCATCTGCGCTCAATTCTCCTTTTAGCTGTTCTTCACTTCGCACATTATGAATGAACCTATACACCCATGCAGTAATTCGTAGAACTCTTTGCAGGTTACTGTATTTGCTGGTATTTTCTGTTACCTTGGTTGCAGCTATTTGATTTTGCACATTCAACAATCTCAGTGCGGGTTTCCGTAAACTCTTCGTTCTCTGTATCAATACGACTCATACACTGTGGCTCCACCACAGTTCTGCTTGAATCCTCTTGTGCCTAAATCAGCTGGATTTTCTTGCCCTCGACAATGGTTCCAGTTTTCTGGTTAAGTTAAGCTTTGAATTTCCGACAATCGATTTGATACGAATGGTTTCCACTGTTTGGCATCACTAATCCAATGAATTGTTATCATTGAGTCTGTCCAGAGTTTCAATTGACTTCTGTCTAGTTTCAAATGAGTCAGGACATAATTTCCAAGTCTAGCTCCAATTACTGCTCCTAGAAGCTCTAATTTGGGTAATGTTGTTGGTTTTAAAGGAGCAACTCTGGTTTTAGAGCAGTAATTAAACTACTTGTGCAATTTCCATCAGATTTTACAATTCTTAAATATGCTGCTGTGCAATAAGCAGTTTGACTGGCATCGCAAAATACATTAACTTCCTTGCCTTTAACACTGTGCTCACCCTTGTGGCAGAGTTGCGTCATAGCGGCGTTGAATTGACAGCTGATTTAAAGTCGGAATTTCTGCACACCACTGTTCCCATTTCTCACACAGATCTGTTGGTAATTCTTCATCCCAATCAAGTCCTTTTATCCACAGCTCTTGAAATAGGCATTTGATTCTGATTGTGAATGGGGATAGGAATCCAATAGGGTCAAACAGTCTGGTGGCCGATTGCAGCACTCCGCGCTTTGTGTTGACTTTATTTTTCAGAAATTGTATCAATTCGTCTACTTCAAAGGTGAAGTCGTCTTTATCCGTTCTCCAAGCAATTCCAAGTACCTTTAATGTGGATGGACTTTTGCTCTCTCTGTGAAATCCGTGTCCATCCATTCCCTTTGCAATTCACTGGAGTTGGTTTTCCATTTGCAGAGCACCATTCCTGCTGTAGACAGAATTTCCTTAGCTTTCATTGCTATGTTCTCAGCAGATTTTATGTCTGTTGCTCCTGTGATCAGATCATCCACATAGAGACATTCTCTCATGATTATGACCACCGCGCAGCGAAGCGGCGGTCATATAGGTTTAGTCAGATTTTCTTTTTTTTTTTTCTTTTTCGCATGTCCAAATTTCCGTCAAGGATTCCCGGGACACTGAAAGACCGGGGTAGACGAAACTTGGTGGGCATGTAACCCCATATGGATAGCATGGAACCATCATTTTTCGTTTTGATCTGTAGCCCCCCCGCTGGACTGCACCCCCCGAAAGGAGGGTAGGGCAGACACAGTTTTCTGTGAATATCTCGAGAACCGTAAGGTTTAGGAGGACCATTTTTTTTTGTATGTTGATCTCAAGGGGCCATGTCAACCCATTCCATAATCACTCATTTCATGTATAGCGCCACCTAGTTAAACACAAAAAAAGTAAAAATGAGGTGTTGTAATCGCAGGTATCTGTGACCTAACATAGGCAAAACTGCACGACATTGGAAGTGTAGGATCATTATGACACCCTCTGAATGCACGCCAAGTTTCATGGAATTCCGTTAATGGGGGGCCACACAATAAATTAATTTATGTTACTATACACCAACTGGCCTGTAGGTGGCCGGAGACAGTTTTCTGTGAATATCTCGAGAACCGTAGGGCCTAGGAGGTCCACCTTTTTTTTTGTATGTTGGTCTTAAGGGGGCATGTCAACCCATCCCATTACCACTTATTTCATGTATAGAGCCACCTAGTTAAAAATTAAAAAGCAAAAAATTTGGTCATCACAATATCTCTGGCTGACATGGTCAAAACTGCACGAAATTGAAAGTGTAGGATCATTATGACACCCTCTGAATGCATGCCAAGTTTTGTGAACTTTCGTTCATGGGGGGGCCTTACAATAAAATAATTTATGTGTACATTTAGTGACCGTACACCAACAAGGATTCCCGGGACACTGAAAGACCGGGGTACACGAAACTTGGTGGGCATGTAACCCCACATGGATAGCATGGAACCATCGTTTTTCGTTTTGATCTGTAGCCCCCCCGCTGTACTGGACCCCCCGAAAGGAGGGTAGGGCAGACACAGTTTTCTGTGAATATCTTGAGAACCGTAGGGCCTAGGATGACCAATTTTTTCCATATGTTTGCCTCCAGGGGTCATGTTAACCCATTCCATGTGCACACATGTGCATAAACAGATACACACGCAGACACATACATTCACAGTAATCATACGTATGACACATACTCACACAGTAGACATATGCACGCATGCATGCACATGCACAAACACACATACGCAGGCAAACACACAAGCACGCGCACACACACCCACACACATAAACATAAACGTGTACACGCACACATGCACACAATTCAAGAATTTCTCAGAATTATGAACAGGCAAGATGGAGGTGGGGTTGTATAAAATGAATTTTAACCGCAGCTGATCCGAAAGGGAAATATCTTCTGCCACACTGACGTGCATCACTCCGATGTCCAAGGTTTCTACAGTGGTGTTCAGCACCGTCGCCGTCCCCTGTCACAGCCATCCGAACATACTCTCTATTGCCACCAACGTGTCACTCATGCGCTCTATTTGGCCCGTCACTATCTTCCAGTAGTAATCTCCACCGATCAGGATTCAGAGCTCTTCAATGTCTATTCTTCGGATCGGGATATCTGCCACCTGTCGTCCTTTTGTCTCCAAAGCTTTTCTCATTTTCGGATCTGCAACTTGGAAGCTAACTTGGAAGCACAGACATGCGGCGTCTCCAATAACTCCAAATTCACACTCTGCTCCGTTTTAATATTTCTCAAGCGCACTCGCACCTTTCTGCATTTTACTCTTTTAGGAGTGGCTGATCCGAATGTTTGCAGGTTTAGCGTTTCTTCTGCTATGACTGGCAGATTAAGTGAGCTGGATAGGCATTTTACTCTTTTAGGAGTGGCTGATCCGAATGTATGCAGGTTTAGCGTTTCTTCTCCCATGACTGGCAGATTAAGTGAGCTGGATAGGACTCCCTCCATCCAACAAACATCTCACTAACTGATCTTGAGAGTTTCAATCCAGGCTACTGCCGTTTGCAGAAATATTGTGTTATGATGAGTGGATTGCACAGGGGAGACTGACACTAATGTATCTGGTGCTTCTGCGCTTCTATGGGATTCGTAGTCTCCGCTTAATGCAGATTGTGGGCATACAACTTTATAATGTCTTCGACCGCAATTTCCACAAGTGATACCTTGCGCTCTACAGTTTCGTGCAATATGCCTACTGCCTAAGCACACATAATACCGGCCTAGTCTTCGCAGCTTGTCTCTCCTGGCTTCTACATTCTGATAACTGCATTCTCGAGACTTGTGCGTGGTTTCGTTGCAGAATAAGCAGTGTGGATCTTCTCGAGCACCAACATGAAGGTAGCTGAGGTTGGGCCGTAACTTTTTCTTCGTTCTGACATTATTTTTTCTCGGCCTTTGAATGAGTCCTTTTCTGAAGCATAGCTGAAGCATAACATTTGAATTGCATGATCATAATTTTCCTCCTTCAGAGAAAGGCCTGCTTTGACTTTTGCAACGTTACCTGAGAGAAATGATTTTAAGTAATTAAACTTATTGGACTTACTCAGATGGGGATTTTTGTGTATTGTCCCTGAGAATTGAATCCAAAAGTGTATGTCAATTGTACAGTGTATTGCCAGTGTATGTGTTGAGTATGCCTTCCCTCTAGAGGTGCAGCGATAAAAGGGGTGTCATGGGGTGTGTGTGTGTGTGTGTGTGTGTGTGTTCAGCGATAAAAGGGGTGTCATGGGGTGTGTGTGTGTGTGTGTGTGTGTGTGTGTGTGCAGCGATAAAAGGGGTGTCATGGTGTGTGTGTGTGTGTGTGTGTGTGCAGCGATAAAAGGGGTGTCATGGTGTGTGTGTGTGTGTGTGTTTGCAGTGATAAAAGGGGTGTCATGGGGTGTGTGTGTGTGTGTGTGTGTGTGTGTGTGTGTGTGTGTGCAGCGATAAAAGGGGTGTCATGGTGTGTGTGTGTGTGTGTGTGTGTGTGTGTGTGTGTGCAGTGATAAAAGGGGTGTCATGGGGTGTGTGTGTGTGTGTGTGTGTGTGTGCGCAGCGATAAAAGGGGTGTCATGGGGTGTGTGTGTGTGTGTGTGTGTGCGCAGCGATAAAAGGGGTGTCATGGGGTGTGTGTGTGTGTGTGTGTGTGTGTGTGTGTGTGCAGCGACAAAAGGGGTGTCATGGTGTGTGTGTGTGTGTGTGTGTGCAGCG
>NC_055965.1:38158562-38171062 GCF_018492685.1 Alosa sapidissima
CCATCAGCCCCCAGAACGCCCCCTATTAAAACACACACACACAATCAGCCCCCAGAACGCCCCTTATTAATACACACACACACACACACACCATCAGCCCCCAGAACGCCCCCTATTAAAACACACACACACAATCAGCCCCCAGAACGCCCCTTATTAATACACACACACACACACACACACCATCAGCCCCCAGAACGCCCCCTATTAATACACACACACACACCATCAGCCCCCAGAACACCCCCTATTAATACACACACACACACACACACAGACACACACCATCAGACCCCAGAATGCCCCAATTAACACACACACACACCGCCCCCACCTGTCTGATCTCCTCCACCACCACATCCCCTTCAGAGCCACCACACACAGACACACACACACACACACACACACACACACACACACACACACACACACACAGCATGAACACACACACACACACACCGCCCCCACCTGTCTGATCTCCTCCACCACCACATCCCCTTCAGAGCCACCACACACAGACACACACACACACACACACACACACACACAGCATCAACACACACACACACACACACCTGTCTGATCTCCTCCACCACCACACTACGCTCAGCTGACCAACTGCCCAGGTCCAGGCAAAGGGGGGACAGACAGAGCCCCAGACTCCACCGTACACACACACACACGTACACACACACATACACACACACACACACGTACACACACAGACACACACGTACACACACGTACACACACGTACACACACACACACACACACACACACACACGTACACACACACGTACACACACAGACACACAGACACACACATACTTCCTGATCTCCTCAGCTGACCAACTGACAGCCCCCCCGCTGACCAAGGGGACAGACAGAGCCCCAGACTCTACCGTACACACACACACACACACGTACACACACACACACACGTACACACACACACTTACACACACACACACACACGTACACACACGTACACACACACACACACGTACACACACATACGTACACACACACACACACACACACACACACACACACACACACACACGTACACACACACACACACACACGTACACACACACACGTACAGACACACACACACACACAGATACACACACACACACAAACACATGTACACACACACACGTACACACACACACTTCCTGATCTCCTCAGCTGACCAACTGACTCTGGAGCAGCCCAGTCTCTGAATACACACACACACACACAAACATACACACACACACACACACACACACGCTCGGACTGGTAATCTGTACAACCGGGCAAATCCCTGGTGGGCCGGTCCACATGTGGGCCGGTGACCTCCGGGATTTTTTTTTTTTTAAAGTTATTTAGCCTATTTGCAGCCCGTCACAGTTGCATCCATTTGGCTTGGGGGGTGACAGGTCAATCATTTTGGCCTCTTCATGACAGGTTCAGTGTGTGTTATGATCGCGCCCCCCTGCCCCACCCCTCAAGTGGATTTGTCCAAGCAGCCTCTAGGTTTGTGGGGAAATATAGCCTACGAGTCCATGCATAGTACAGTAGCCTATAAGTTCCCTCCGCTGGCTGGTGTTCACATAATCGCTGTTTAACCGTAAACAGCAATCAGAGGTGTCTAGTTTTATTCCATAAATATATTTTTTTCATAGTCATTAGTTGCACGCGCTACCAAGAGCTTCCATTTACTGCACCATGTAGACTACTGTAGTGCGGTTTGTCTGTCAACATAAAAAAAACTACAATTTTCGCACAACTTGGTGGAAAAGTGTAGCACAGGTTAAAAAAAAAAAACATTCATTTTTGGACTCAAAAGGAACTTCAAAGTATTTCCCATATAGTAGCCTCACAATGACAGTGAAAGTGAAACTTGGAAAGTGGAAGTCTCTCCACCGAGTGTTACATTAGATGCACAATCAATCGCGAGTCGATGCAGGTAAAAAGTATCAACTGGTAGGTTAGTAGGCTAACGAAGGTAGCCTAATTTTGCAAAATGTGATGACGGCACACAAACTTGGGCAAAAACGTTTAGTATACACTTGTGGTGATAGCCTACAGTTAATGTGAATCACGGACTATAACCAAAGTAAAGGAGAAGATTTGCACCAAATAAAGGCTGTGGTTGTGTTTCTACAACATGTTGGCACAAAACGTAATTTCTGTCAACTATGACGATGTCCATGTTCAGTAGCCTATATTTTTCATTTAGTCAAGCAGTGACATGTGGTTTAATGCATGGGGGGTAACATGACGTGAGACAGTCAGAAGATGAGTCTGTCTTTAGTAGCCTATCCCTGAATCCTGTCCCTCTCAAATCACTTTAAAATGGTGTGATTAGCAACCAGAATTAAAAAAAAAAAAATCCCGGAGAGACACCCCCGGACCCCCGTGTTATTGTGATTATAACCTATAGGCTATAGGTCCAAATCTAAATGTTTGGGTTCAGTTTATTGTGATTATAATAACCTATAGGCTATAGGTCCTAATCTAAATGTTTGGGTTCAGTTTATTGTGATTATAATAACCTATAGGCTATAGGTCCAAATCTAAATGTTTGGGTTCAGTTTATGAAGTGTTGCTACAGCATGATACTGTGTGTTTGTTATTTATGGGGGGGGGGGGGGGGTTTGGTATCGGTGGGCTTGTGTGTGTGTGTGTGTGGGGGGGGTTCCAGTGGTGGGCCGGTCCAGGAGAAAATTGCCAGGGCCGAATTTTGTTCCCAGTCCGACCCTGCATACACACACACACACACACACACCTTTGTTTATTGCACTAAGCACTTTATTGTGAAGCAATTTGGTGCAGCTCAGCTGTAAATGTGCTATAGAAATAAAAATTGACTTGCCACACACAGCATCAATACACACACACACAGACACACACACACAGCATCAACACACACACACTCATGACACACACACACACAGCATCAATACACACACACACAGACACACACACACACAAACACACAGCATCAATACACACACACACACACACACACACACACACACACTCATGACACCCCCACCATTGCGTAATCCGGGGTGTGGAATTGATAAAGAAGTGATGACTCTACATTATTCAGACACAGTTATCTGGAAAAGCAGATGTGTGTCTGCACTGTCACAAACACTTATACACTCTCTCTCTCTCTCTCTCTCACACACACACACACACACACACACACACTTCTCACACACACACACATTACTTACACACACATTACTCACAAACACACACACACACACACACACACACACACACACACACAATTCTCTCACACACACACACACACACATATAACACACACACACACAATTCTCACACACATTATTTACACGCACATTACTCACAAACACACACACACACACATTACTCACACATTCTCATATCCTGTCTCTCTGACACACAGGCACAGGCAGGAACAGAAGTGAGGTGAGAGAAAGAGAGAAAGTGTGTGTGTGTGTGTGTGTGTGCATGTGTGTCTGTGTGTGAGTGTGTGTGTGTGTGTGTCAGTGGTGGACGAAGTACACACATTCTGTACTTGAGTGAAAGTAGAGATACATATGGTCAAATGTTACTCCAGTAAAAGTAGAAGTCCTCCTTTTACATTTCCACTTGAGTGGAAGTACAAAAGTACTTGCCTTCAAATGTACTTAAGTATCAGAAGTAAAAGTCCTGTTTACTAACTAATACAGTTGCATTTACTATTGTTGGAATGATTCGGCACAGACATAGGCATTCATTGAGCCTTTCTCTTCCATTCAAGGACAAAATCAGCTAATAATTGTTGTATATTGAAAGAACTAAAAACAAACTAATGTGATATCTTAGATACTCCAAAGTAAACCATTTTTTCTTTGTTGAATGAATTAAACTTTTGGACCAAATCAAAATGTTCCCTTTTGTGTTTGATAGTGTCAGATTGTCTATCATTGTCTATCATTTGCTCGATGGTGTCAAGAGGCTAGTTATGGTAACATCAATATTGTGAAAAGGGGTCAATAAGGTACAGTAAATAGTGGATATGACAATAACATAGGTTAGGCAACACCATTATTTAAAGCCTAGCTCACTTAATTGAAAATATACATGTAAGTACACATGTATTTGGACAGTCTTTTTTCCAAAAGGAACTTCAGCTGTCACAAAATCTAGTGGAGTAAAAAGTAAAAAGTTTAACAAAATAGAAATACTCAAGTACAGATACATGAAAAGCGACTTAAAGCTACATTGTGTACTTTTTTGAGTTAATTCTTAGCAAAAACCCATTTGTTCTTTCAAAAATATGTGTTCATTCATGTGTAATTATTTCCACCTACTAATCAAAGTATTCTCGTAAGTGTAGAATCTGCTATTCTGAATACATACGCGCGAGTCGCGCAAATGGCTGAATCCATGTTGCGCCTCCATCTTTGAAATACATTCGCCAACGAGGGACATTCCTGGAAATTCAGCTCCGCCTTTCGCGCTTGTAGGCAACACTCATTGCCTGATTAGTCTACTAGCGACAGCCGGCAGATTTGAAAGTCTGTTGAAGATGGAGGATTACACCTATTCTCGAGGACATGAAAAGGAATCGCCAAGGAAGCGAAAAAGAGAATTAAAACGACATCGTGATCGGAAAAACAACAGACCAAAGTCAATATTGGAGTGGCTTTTTCTAAGATGGAAAGAGCTCATGAGGAGCAAGGATTTTAAAAGGGACGCCGAAGTTGCCTGCTTTCTTCTCGGCAGGTAATTTGCAATTCGGCCTATTCGTGTAAACATATAGCTTACAGTCTGTGGTGTAAATTCAAAGTTTTATAGCTAACTATAGCATGGTTGTCCATAACGGTAGAACGACGTCTGGGATACTTTTCCTCGCGTCGATGAAAAATGATTGTCTAGGCAACGTTGTAACAAAAATCTACTATGACGGATCAAAGGCAAAGGGCACTGTAAATTGTAGTTATTTTTCATTGCTTTTGCTTTGTAGCCTAAATGTATCCTAATCTGATAATGCTAGGGTAGCCAATTCCAAGGGTGACGTGCACCTGTCCTGTCCTCTTATTAATTGTAGAAGTAGCCTACTAATTACTAAATTGTCTGAAAGTTTTTCACCATGAGTGTAGCCTACACCTCAGAATGGGGGAAGGGTAGACTAGTCCATTACACTTGTGAATGGAGCAAGGTAGACTAGCCAGCCCATTGAGACCGCTCAATGAGGGTCAAAGTCATTATCATGCAGAACAATAAAATACGGACAGAACTGCTTTGATTGAACTTTAGTCAATGCATCTACCAAAATACATCTTTCTTCATGGTCATAAAATTAATGCCTAGGCTACTTTATTTGTGGTTTAAGTGAGACATTCTAACATGTACTGCTATTTTTTGTCCAGCTATGAGAGAGAACTGAGAGCAGTCACATTAACGCCAATGAAGGGAAAGCCCTCTAGTATTAACTACTCCAGAAGTGTCCAGCATTTCTAGTGGGACAGAGAGGTCAGTCACTGCATGAAAACAATTGTTGATTCTATGTGATTGTTGTTTGATAATAACAAAGTATATTTTTAATAACTTGGTGTTTACCATTTTATGTACTGTTATATGTTGTGAAACACTCTGCTTATTCATTTCAGATGAGCATCTTGGCGCAATTGCAGAAGCCCCTGAAATTGAGAACCTTGAACAGAGGTAACCCATCAACAATGCTCATAATGTCTATACCCTAACCCTACATGACATCTCTTCTCTATTGTATATTTTCATGATATAAGCATTTATATATTTTTTACAAAGCCTACATGACATGAGCATTGTGGAGGAGGATGTGGACGAAATTCAATGGTCTTGTTATGTGATGCACGTGCCTAATGTAACCTTGCCTGCCTTCATTGTTCCTAATGTAACCTTGCCTGTAACTCAGTCTAGGCAAAATAGCACTATACAGATTAGTAACAATATGTTGAACGATATAAAATGGTGTGTATGTCTAACGACACTGCATGTCTCCCACAGGATCAGCTTTCCAGGAGACTGCAAATTTAGAATGATGGCCCATGTTGCTTCAAAGGCACCCTACAAAAAGGAAGGGTTCATGTGTAAATACCATAATTTGTTAATTTCTGTAAATAAATATATTGCAAATAACATTATTGATCATGTTACTGTCATTTGGTGTTTCAAAATGGTAAATTACCACAGCTCCTTTTTTAATTATAAGTTTGTGGATGTAAGCAGAAGAAGTACAGCATGAACAGTCTCTTATCAATTCTAAACGTTTTTATTTTCATGAAAGCAAAATATAACAATGTACCGGTGTAAAATAAATTAAATTCAGTTTTAAAAGTAACAGGCAGTACAAGAACACTAATACAAAACTATTTACAATAACACAACATTATAGGAAGGTGATATTTATCTCTTGAGAGATCCCTTATCCTACACACACAGCTTGGGATCACTCTTCTATCACCCTGTCCTAGAGACCCATGCTGCCAGAAAATGAAATGTCTGTAGGTAGCATATCTTAACTCTATTGTCATCACCTGGCTCTCTTACACGGCCTAATGCTGTGATGTCCTCCCTGTACTGCCTGTGAATCTGGAGAAAACCTTCATCTAGGCAGTACTGTATGAAGTGAGGCAGAAGGCTCACACAGGTGGCTGGGTTTTGTCCACAGCATTTTCTCTCCCGATCGGTTGGCATGTCTCTGCAGTGTGTACAAGTACACCAAGGCATCCCTGGCACAGGTGGGTGGACGACATGTCTGCACTGATGCATCATCAATGCATCAAACACCAGACCTGGCTGCCTCACTAGCAACTGTGTGGTGAGGTTCCTGTGCTCTTGCAGGCTCATTCCATCCACAAGTCTCTGAAGAAATAAGACACAAGAAATAAGATCAGATAGGCTTGTTTAGGTAGCAAAGTTAGAAAAATAGTACTCAAAAGTGTTCACACAAAATGATGAAGAATATTATGTGTATGGACAATGAAAAGGTGAAAATGTTGTTGTGTAACATTTTCTATCCCATAACGTAATCATATGTGTCGTGATTTTACTGGCAGACAACTCGCATCATGCAGTTGACTGGCAACAGCTAGAAATTGCTACATATAAACAAAGGAGATACAAACAGGCAGGGAAGCTACACCAAGCGCGTAATTGAAGCCTTCCGTTCACAACGCGTAAAATCAGTTTTAGAAGAATGGTCTATTTTTTTTCTGGTGTAGTTGATGCAGACGCAACGCAAACGAACGTGCCTGGTGCAGCTTCCGAGCTCATTATGGTGTCGTTGCCATGGATACTGTTCAGAGAAATATATTAAAAACACAAACCTCCGTTGCTTCTCTCCTTTGTCTTTGAAGTTCTTCCACTCTCTCGTCGTCATCTTTGGAGAGTCTTACTTTTTCTTTGCCTAGGTCTCACCAATCCTCTGCCACCGGCTCTTGGCTTTTCTTTACCTTTCACTCTTCCTCTACCTTTCCCTCTTCCTCTACCTCTCCCTCTTCCTCTACCTTTCCCTCTACCTCTCCCTCTTCCTCTACCTTTCCCTCTTCCTCTACCTTTCCCTCTTCCTTTCCCTCTTCCTCTACCTTTCCCTCTTCCTTTCCCTCTTCCTCTACCTTTCCCTCTTCCCTCTACCTTTCCCTCTTCCTTTCCCTCTTCATCTCTTCCTCTACCTTTCCCTCTTCCTCTACCTTTCCCTCTTCCTCTACCTTTCCCTCTTCCTCTACCTCTCCCTCTTCCTCTACCTCTCCCTCTACCTCTCCCTCTTCCTCTACCTTTCCCTCTTCCTCTACCTTTCCCTCTTCCTTTCCCTCTTCCTCTACCTTTCCCTCTTCCTTTCCCTCTTCCTCTACCTTTCCCTCTTCCCTCTACCTTTCCCTCTTCATCTCTTCCTCTACCTTTCCCTCTTCCTCTACCTTTCCCTCTTCCTCTACCTTTCCCTCTACCTCTCCCTCTTCCTCTACCTTTCCCTCTTCCTCTACCTTTCCCTCTTCCTTTCCCTCTTCCTCTACCTTTCCCTCTTCCTTTCCCTCTTCCTCTACCTTTCCCTCTTCCCTCTACCTTTCCCTCTTCCTTTCCCTCTTCATCTCCCTCTTCATCTCTTCCTCTACCTTTCCCTCTTCCCTCTACCTTTCCCTCTTCCTTTCCCTCTTCCTCTCTTCCTCTACCTTTCCTCTACCTTTCCCTCTTCCTCTACCTTTCCCTCTTCCTCTCTTCCTCTACCTTTCCCTCTTCCTCTACCTTTCCCTCTTCCTTTCCCTCTTCCTCTATCTTTCCCTCTTCCTCTTCCTCTTCCTTTCCCTCTTCCTCTACCTTTCCCTCTTCCTCTCTTCCTCTACCTTTCCCTCTTCCTTTCCCTCTTCCTCTACCTTTCCCTCTTCCTCTCTTCCTTTACCTTTCCCTCTTCCTCTCTTCCTCTACCTTTCCCTCTTCCTTTCCCTCTTCCTCTACCTTTCCCTCTTCCTTTCCCTCTTCCTCTACCTTTCCCTCTTCCTCTCTTCCTCTACCTTTCCCTCTTCCTCTACCTTTCCCTCTACCTCTCCCTCTTCCTTTCCCTCTTCCTCTACCTTCCTCTACCTTTCCCTCTACCTTTCCCTCTTCCTCTACCTTTCCCTCTTCCTTTCCCTCTTCCTCTACCTTTCCATCTTCCTCTCTTCCTCTTCCTCTCTTCCTCTACCTTTCCCTCTTCCTATCTTCCTCTACCTTTCCCTCTACCTTTCCCTCTTCCTCTACCTTTCCCTCTTCCTCTACCTTTCCCTCTTCCTTTCCCTCTTCCTCTCTTCCTCTACCTTTCCCTCTTCCTCTACCTTCCTCTCTTCCTCTACCTTTCCCTCTACCTCTACCTTTCCCTCTTCCTCTACCTTCCTCTCTTCCTCTACCTTCCTCTCTTCCTCTACCTTTCCCTCTTCCTTTCCCTCTTCCTCTCTTCCTCTACCTTTCCCTCTTCCTCTACCTTTCCCTCTACCTCTACCTTTCCCTCTTCCTCTACCTTTCCCTCTTCCTCTACCTTCCTCTCTTCCTCTACCTTTCCCTCTACCTCTCCCTCTTCCTCTACCTTTCCCTCTTCCTTTCCCTCTTCCTTTCCCTCTTCCTCTACCTTTCCCTCTTCCTCTACCTTCCTCTACCTTTCCCTCTTCCTTTCCCTCTTCCTCTCTTCCTCTACCTTTCCCTCTTCCTCTACCTTCCTCTCTTCCTCTACCTTTCCCTCTACCTCTCCCTCTTCCTCTCTTCCTCTACCTTTCCCTCTTCCTCTACCTTCCTCTCTTCCTCTACCTTTCCCTCTACCTCTCCCTCTTCCTCTACCTTTCCCTCTTCCTCTACCTTCCTCTCTTCCTCTACCTTCCTCTCTTCCTCTACCTTCCTCTCTTCCTCTACCTTTCCCTCTACCTCTCCCTCTACCTTTCCCTCTTCCTTTCCCTCTTCCTCTACCTTTCCCTCTTCCTCTACCTTTCCCTCTTCCTCTACCTTCCTCTCTTCCTCTACCTTCCTCTCTTCCTCTACTTTCCTCTCTTCCTCTACCTTTCCCTCTCCCTCTTCCTCTACCTTTCCCTCTTCCTCTACCTTTCCCTCTACCTTTCCCTCTTCCTCTACCTTTCCCTCTCCCTCTTCCTCTACCTTTCCCTCTTCCTCTACCTTTCCCTCTACCTTTCCCTCTTCCTCTACCTTTCCCTCTACCTTTCCCTCTTCCTCTACCTTTCCCTCTTCCTCTACCTTTCCCTCTTCCTCTACCTTTCCCTCTTCCTCTACCTTTCCCTCTTCCTCTACCTCTTCCTTTCCCTCTTCCTCTACCTCTTCCTTTCCCTCTTCCTCTACCTTTCCCTCGCACCGCCGTTGCATCGACTGATCTCTGACTCTGCTCACTGAGAAAAATAGTAGGCTTAATAGTAGGCTGTAAACATTGCCTTTACACTATTAATCTCGCACATACAGAATAACGAAGGCACTGATACTGTACTAACATTAGCATGCATTCGTTTGGGAACCTGATAGCTGATGCTAGCAATGAAATAGTAGCCTACCAAAACGAAAACGTAAAACTATTATTCACTTTACATAGAGGTCATAACCAACATGTTTACTGGCTATAGAAAGCTAAATGCAATGTGTAATTGTTTTCTAAAGTAACCTCATCACTGGAAGGAACACTGGACGAAGTCGTAGTAGGCCTACTGGAAGCCATGTTAACCTTGGCATGAAACGGCCACCAGGAGTTAAAATGCGCTCGGAATGGGATGGGCTAGAAAGTAATACTCAGTTGGTTGTCATATAGAATTTCACCGCTAGATGGGAGAAGTTCTTACACAAGGTAGCTTTAAGTACAGTAATTGAGTAAATGTACTCAAGTAATGTCCACCACTGGTGTGTATGTGCCTGTGTGTGTGTGTGTGTGTGTGTGTGTGTGTGTGTGAGAGTGAGTGAGTGAGAGAGAGAGAGTGTATAGTGTGTGTTTGGTCAAAATGTTCGAAGTCCAGTTTAGATGCTGTTTAGAGTATTACACGCTTACTTAACACTGTGTACGGCAGTTGCTCATACCTGTGTTCAATGGCAGGGATAGATCATGCAAGCAGTCCGGCAGGCAAGCAAGATGGTAGGCAGGCAGACATGCAGGCAGGAGGGCAGGAAGGGCAGAAAGGCAGGGAGGGAGGTACAGCAGGCAGGCAAGCAGATGGTACGCAGTGATGTAGATTCAGCAGTTCAATAATCCAAAGGGAAAGGGGTATTCCAAAGGGTATTCCAAAAGGTGTTTTAAATTAAATGTTCTAAATGTTCAACTCTAAAGGTTCAAAATGGTCAAGATCAAATCATAAAGTGTCAAGATTCAAACTATCAAGATTCAAGTTTCAAGCTATAAGCTGTAAAAAACTATTTGTGTCCAGCATCTTCCATTGTTTAACTAAGACTGACTAAACCACATGGAAGACGCCATCTTGAAGTGAACAGGTGACCAGGTGACCTAAGACCATGTCAAAATAAAAGCTCCATACAGAAGCTAATGAATCTCAAGCAAACTAAGAGTATTTCAGTTCAATAGTTTTTAAATTAAAATTGGCTCCTACAGTGTGTGTGTGTGTGTGTATAGAGTGCAGGCTTGTGCAAAATTCCGAATTTTAGAATGGATCTCCATTCAATTCACAAATTGGAATTTGAATTGAATTGGCTCCGCCCCACAGGAAGTTGAATTTGAATTGGAATTGGAATGACAGGAAGTGAAATTAAATTCATGGCAATTCAAAGCAACTCCACAGTCACACAACAGGAAGAATGTGTTGAATCTCACATGCATTCAATTTTGGGAAAGTTACTTTGCACTATGAAATTGACTAGCTACAGTTCCGAAATAATATAACACACTGTATTCTTACTTAAAATGTTTAGTTAGTATAACACAGTTTTTGTCTTTTGTTGATTATGTTGATGTTGGAGATTACTTGGCTAAACGGAGTAATTTAATGTTAAGGTGGAAAAGTGAACATGATCATTTAAATCAAGTAAACTATACTTGAATTGCTTAAGTTTTGCTACACTGTGAAGTTAGTTAGTTAACCTTACTTAACCCGTTAGTTAACCTTAGTTTAAAAAAACATGCAAACCAATTGCCTTGAAATTACAGACTAATCTGGAATAGGAATTCCAAGTTGTGCAAACAAATGCTTACTTTGTGTAGTACACTTACACTAAGGAGAATTCCTATTTAACCTAACTTCACAAGTAAAGTATATTGTGTATTAAACACAAGGTGTGCTAACTGATGTTACATTTCCCACAGTGCATTTCCAGAATGCCACCTCCCTGGCTCACATATTTGTAAAGATATCACATATTAATCCTTTCTGAAATTCAATCTTAAATTACAATAAAGTGACAGTGACACTAACGGTTATATATACTGTTGGTGTGTAATTTATGTGGATACATCGCACCATCAAGTAGATGACTATCCAAAACACTCTAATGCTGTGGGTAGAACATCAGCAACATGTTACATTTGTATTTTGGGTACTACCCTCTGAAAGTACTGCACAACGAAGTTGAGACCTCACTATGTACCACTAATATGTGGCACACACCTGGGTTTGTCCAGCGGGTCAGGGAAACCTCAATCTTTGATGTCCACAGTGAGTCAGGACTTGGACTGATTTCTGCATTTCAGTGTATCCATGATGTTGTGAAGGCATTGGGGTTGATATTAATATCCTGACCAGAAAGGAGAGTGCCATTTAATGGACAGCCCCTAACATCCTTCTAGTAGCAACATAAGTTGCAAGGAGAGCACCCATACAAATCCTAGTCAAGCTCATTTAGCCTTAGTAACTTAGCAGAGATAGCTTCAGTAACTTAGCAGAGACAGGGTACCTGTTTGTATGGTTTCCAGATACAGATCTGTGTCTATCTATAACTGTCAGCACTAGTTCTAATCACAGGTTTGGTCTGTTTTGGATAGTCATTGATGGGGTGATGTATCAATATAAATCACATATTAATT